>NW_018407803.1:301265-417666 GCF_002113885.1 Mizuhopecten yessoensis | reverse complement strand
AGCTTCCGTTAAATCTTTATCAAGCTTCTCTGTGACTTCGTAGAGTCTAGCTTCCGTTAAAATATTTTGAGAATAATTTGTTACTATTAGTAGGTTATAGAGTGAGTAGCCCCTGATACGCCAAATGTTTACAGTAGGTTTTAGTACTTGTTCTTTGCTTGCACATTCATATCTGTGTCTTAACTCAAGTAATAAACAGGTTAACTCTTTCATTGTGTGAAGTTATGTATAAACTGTATATAATGAAAATGATTGTAGAATTTACCTCTATTTGCCTTTATGGGCCATGCCCCTCTGCCCCCAGGGAAAACCTGAGTCCTCTAAGCTCAAGGATGGCTCTAGACCAAATTAATTGAAAAAACCTTCATTCCTACAGAAGGAGAAGGATTTATAGGATTTACCTCTATTTCACCCTCTTGCCCCTTTCTCATAAAATTGAGTCTTTCTTGATTTGGTTAAGATCCCTTCATGTTCATTAAGAAGGAGAATATTTCAGAGATTTAACAATTTCCAATCTCGGGCCCCACCCCTTTGCCCCCTGAGGGACCACAACATCTGTTTAATAGTTAAAATCTCATTATTTCTATCAAAGGAGAAAGATTTACCTAAAATTAAAATTTCACTATTGGGCACTGCCCCTCTACTGCCTCATACAGAAGGAGAAGGATTTAAACATTTATCCCCATGTTCCCCTCCAGGGAGGCCCAACACTCTTCGTTTTATCAAAAATTGAGTCCCTTTGGCCAAGGATGCTATATACACCAAACTTGGTGTTGAAATCCCTCCGTTCTGATCATGCAGAAGGAGAATTTTAAAAAATCATCCCTAATTTCCCCCTGACCCAGAGGGAACCATACTCTTTGTCTTTTCCCTTTGTCAAGAAATGTTCTTGAAAAAAAAATGGTTAAAATCTGTTCAATCCCTACAGAAGGAGAAGGATTTTAAATAAATACATGAATTTCCCCTATTGGGCCCAACCTCTCTGCCATAAATGGAAGGGAGGGCACACCCTCAGTTCAAAATTGAATTCTTGTTGCTCAAGGATTTTTAGACATAATTTGGTTAAAATCTCTCCTTTCATACAGAAGGAGAAATACTTAAAAGATTTACTTCAAGTTTATATTCAGATATCTGCTATATGGCAATTCAGTAAGGCTTTTTTACATCACCCCTTACCTCATCTATATCAATGTATGATTTTGCAAACAAGAATCGGTCTCCCAGTTGTCTCTCAATGTTTCCAAAGTCGTACTCAATCTTGGTACCCTTGCCAACCTCAAACGAGTAGTTACAGTTGGCGAGGACGATTGGGAGAATGTCTCGGTCTGGATGGTAGCTGATCAGGTGGGCAGGACTCAGATTGTGAACTTTGACCTTTTGCAGGTCTGATGCACTGGAAATAGCAACATGTATTGAACTTGTGAAATATTCAATATCTCCATCTCCATTAAGTGTGATATGCCAAAATGCAGAAAGTTGAAACTTGACAGAAAAATCTGTAATATATATTGTTATTAATATTGTGAATTAATGAATATATTATTGCTTCTAGCATCACCATACAAAACTTGAAAGGAATTGATTCAAAAATAAAAAAAGTTCTTGCATTTACTACACAATGCCCTTATTTGGCAATAAAAGGTGCCATAACTCCATCAAAAATGCATGTAAACTTCTGACATGCTCACTCGTTTGAGCTATATTGGTATGCAATAAGTGTACAAAGTTTGAGTTCAATCAACTCAAGGAAACTCAGGTTTTCGCATGGAAACCGTTTCGGATGACGTAACCGACGCCACCGACAAAGTTATAAAATACCTACATGTATATGTCGCCTCGAGTTGTGTAGGTGACACAAAAATTGGCTGCTTTATTTGCACGGTTTAGCATCAAATAGAAGTAAAGGATGTGACATATTTGATGGGTGTAGAAATAATTAAGATAGCTCTGTTCTTACCGACACACATTTTACAGATGAATGAGTGATGATATACTGCCAAATTTTTATACTTTTCTAGCAATAGTCTATAGAGGAGTACCAATCTGCTTCAAAAATACATTCCAACTTGACGTAGTGAAAAAATTAAAGACACAAATGGTAATTTTCTAATACTTGAGATTAAATTGTTCAATCAAAATAAATTTTTAGCCCAAATGATGATAGACCGCCCTTCTTCGGGAATATTCAAAGAAAACTTGAAATGCAGCACTAAATAGCATTTCTACCATAAAAAAAAATAATCCAAAGAGTCAATAAAAGAACTCAGGATATGATGTCAGCTCTAGATATATGGAGAGAATCTAATCCAGGCACAAAACGATCTTCGTGGAAAACTGAGGCACGTCTAGATTAGCATTGGTCTCGAACACAGAGATTGGGGAAGCTGTACATCTAATTACTCCCCTGTTTTTGTTTCTTTTAAGTTAATAGATCAACAAAGAGGAAAATGTACCTGAAAATTTAACAATACTTTACTTCATGATACTCATTATGTACAACAGTAAAGCAGTTTATTACAGGCACATGGAATCAGTACAGATAACCTGATGAAGAAAATGGAAATATACATGTATATTTAATTGTTGATCAACTTCTATGGGAGACTATTAAAATAATGAGGTTGAACAATAAGATACTGTTCATATCTGAAGAAGATAAGAAACTGTACTGAAGAAAAGATGGAAGAGAAATGAACTAAATCATACTCTGATAAAATATCAATTGAAATTAGCACAGACACAGAAAGAGAACTAGAACTTAAGAATATTAAGAAAAGTTTAAAGGGATGATTCTAAAATCAAAGGCAAAATGGAAAGTAGAAGGGGTGAAAAAAAGTACAAAATACATTTGTAATCTAGAAACAAGGTACCACGAAGCATTACAAAACATGCCTGTCACTCGTTGAATAAGCACTTGTCTGTATCGTTTTTAATATATGAAATACTTGTGAGTAATTGATGTCACAGGAGAACTTATTCAACATACCTGGTAGATCAATGAGTGCAATAAAACATCATTGAATGCATGTAGTATTGCATTAATGAAACCAAGGGGAATAAGTCTATTTATTATGGTCAGATATTCAGGGGGCATAACTCTGTAAATAACAGTCGGATAATAGTGGTTATCCAACTTATCTAAGCTCTTAAGGTACATGTAACTAACCTTCCTATGAATTTGGAAGTTCATCTGCTTACTCAAGATATTGAGCGGACACCACTTCGGCAATTGTATAAAAGCGCATAACTCCATAAATTACAGTCAGATAATGGTAGTTATTAAAAGCATATGAGTTCTCATGGTAATTAATCCTCCAATGAAGTTTGAAGTTAATCCATTGAAAACAAGTGGAGATATCAAGTGGACACTGTTTCAGTAATTGTGTAAAGGGACATAACTCCATAAATTACAGCGGGCAATGGTGGTTATCCACCTCATCCAAGCTTTCATGGTAATTAACATGCCCATGATTGGTTTGGTTTGGGTTAGTATTGTTTAACGTCCTATCAGCAGCTATGGTCATTTAAGGACGGCCTCCCCTGTGTGCAAGATGCATGCATGTAGTGTATGCCTGTGTGTTTTTGGAGGCTGCAACATGTTCGTGTTTGTCTCCTTGTGATAGCACGGAACTGATGCCGACTTTATAGTGCTACCTCACTGAAACATACTGCCAAAGAAACCCAGCAGCCCACCCCTCCCGGTCATATTATACTGACAACAGGAGAACCCATGAAGTTTGAAGTTAATCACTTGTGGTATAGAGTGGACACTGTTTCAGCAATCGATTAAAGGGACATTACTCCCTAAATTACAGATGGGCAATGGTGATTATCACACTTGTCTGAGCTCTCATGGTTTTTAACTCATTCACCCCTAAAAGTTCATAATGAACTATTCCAACCTTCAAATTGAACATTACTTAAAATTATTCGCCCATCTGCTGCCGATGGCACCCACCCGCTTACGTGATAACATAATACGTCCTGTCTTTCGATGGGCCTATAAAATTCACTCTACAGATAAGCGTGTATCTAAATTATCAATGGATGGAAATAAAGCAAGAACTGATATTAAGGATATATTAACATATGACTGACATTTTTTATGAGGATTTTTTTTATACAAGAGTAGAGAAGCAAGTATTGAAAAAGTTCACTCTGAATTATTTTTCAATAAAGAAAATCCATATAATAGATATTTAACAACAGAAGAGTCAGATAACATGGAATGTTGACTACATACTTGCCACCCTTTAGATATTTCCATGGGGGAGATTCTGCTCAAAATCTAAATATTTTGAGATGCTCTTTTAGATAAGATCTTGGAATATAGGAATAGTAAAGCAAATTCGAATTCGCTGGTTGGAAATACAAAATTAAAGGATCCAAAATCGGGAGTATTCTTCCCAAATTAAAGTGAGAGTTAGCAAGTAGCCACAGCAATTATTATTCACAGTAATGATATTTGCTTGGTGTTCATTTTTTTTTAATTAATTTCTTCACAAATAATACCAACTATGCAGTACTTAGATAAATGCATTTTAATTATAAGTTAAAATTTTCACTGAGGACAGGCAATTTAAAACTTTCTCAAACATAAGCACATTTCTTGCACATGTAAGTATTTCCGTAAAATAAATGCATTCTGGGAAGGTAATAATAATAATAATATACAGCATTTATATAGCGCCCTATATAATTTGTAAAATTACACTAAGGCGCTTTACAACATATGGATAATAGTAATGGTTATAATTGTGAAAACAAACAACAAAGGCTTGCAATCACTTTCATACATTTAACAAGCAATGTGCACATAATTGAACAAATAAAAGGGTGGTATTTACATGACGTCTTTGCAAAGATTCTAAAATGCAGACGTGAAGAGGTGAGTTTTTATGTCCCTCTTGAACTTGGCCAGAGTATTTGACTTCCTAATAGCAGATGGTAATCTATTCCACAACGTAGCCGAAACCCTCCCAAAGCATCTGTTTCCGTAGGTCACAGTACGAGATTTTGGGACACACAATGAAGATTCTGACTCCGACCGCAGTGATCTTGACGGCTGATACAGGGTAACAAGTTCCTGTAGGTACTGAGGAGCTGTTCCATTCAGTGCCTTGTATGTGTATACCAGAATTTTGTACTGCGACCTGTATCGTACAGGTAACCAGTGCAACGAATAAAGCGCAGGTGTGATGTGCTCTCTCTTTCGAGTACGAGTAACTAGCCGTGCTGCAGTGTTCTGAACCCTCTGCAGACGACTAGTTAGTTTGTCAGATATACCACAGAGCAGGGCGTTACCATAATCCAACCGAGAGGTAACAAGTGAATGCACCAAAATCTTGCATGCATCTGCAGTTAGAAACTGCCGAATACAGCCGATGTTCCTGATCTGGTAGTAACAGGATTTGGCAATAGCGTTCACTTGTTTCTCCATGTTCAGAGAACTGTCAAAGTATACCCCTAGGTTTTTAACAGCTGGAACAGTCTCAATAGTTCTGGCACCAACCTTGAGCTGGAGAGCCATTGTTTGCTGACACTTTGGGGAAAAGACGATTAGTTCCGTCTTTTCCTGATTAAGTTTAAGCATGTTGGCGTTCATCCAGATACTGATATCTGTCAGACAAGCTTCCAGACTTTCTGAGACTGTATTCCAACTGTCCTGTGGTTTTATGACCATGTAAATTTGTGTGTCATCAGCATAGCAATGATAGCGAAGGCTATGGCGACGACAAATCTCTCCAATCGGTTTGGAGTACATACAATATTTTCGTGGTCCTAACACCGACCCTTGAGGAACCCCGAAATCTAGTACTTTGTCATGTGAGGTGGCAGATCCGATGGCAACACACTGTCGTCGTTCACTCAGGTATGACTGTATCCAGCATAGTGCGGTATCAGTCACTCCATAAGAGTATTCCAGACGTTTATAAAGTATGCCATGGTCGATGACGTCAAATGCAGCTGACAAGTCCAGCATGACAAGCACCGCTCTGCACTTGTTATCCAATGCAGAAGCTATATCACTATGTACACGTAGGAGGGCCGTCTCAGTAGAGTGTCCCATGCGGTAGGCCGATTGCATGTTGTCATGGAGACTGTTTGCATGGAGATGAACCTCTAAACGCCGGGACACAACCTTCTCCAAGATCTTAGACAGAAAAGGCAGATTTGAAACTGGGCGGTAGTTTTTCAACTCCTCCTTGTCCATTCCAGGCTTTTTTAACAATGGTCTGACATGTGCCTTCTTGAAACATAATGGAACCTTTGACTCAACCAATGATTTATTCATGATTGCGGTAATCAAAGGAAGCAGTGCTTCAAGACATTGCTTTAATAGGTCTGTAGGCAGTGGATCAAGCTCACAGGACTTCGATTGCGAGGTCATGATAATGTTGCGCAACTCGTCCTGGGTTGTTGGTGAGAGCTTTGTCAATGGTTCCCCATCAAATGCAATGTCAGCAGTCATGACAGAGATGTCAATGTACCTGTTATTTTAGAAACAAAATAAAATGGTATTTAGTTTAAGTTAACAAGTACTTACTTCAGTGTCTTGCATCGGCAGTATTTCTCTAGAAACTCATTCTGTTTCTTTAAGAGGAAGTATACCAGTATGTAGGAACAGAGACCAGCATCCTTCTTTGTTGGTAGTAACATAGAGATTGGTGTACTGTCGGTAATCTGTTTGGAGCAGAACTCCTTGGACACTACAGCGATGCAACCAGATGTTGAATATGCTGTAAAATAATAACTCAAATATGAAAGTCTGTGGCGCCTAGTGCATTTTTGCAAACTTGTGCACTATACAATAGTGACTCCAAAACATAAACATAATTTTTCTTTCACTCCCTGATAAATGAAAACTAAAAATAAATAAAAATATCACCAATATGCACCCTGATATGCCATGGCTGTTTCAATTTCGGGGGAAAGGGCTGTTGGCATGCTTCATGCAAGAGTGCCGCAACGTCAAGTTGTATGGCAATTTGATAGCTAACCTTTTGTTGAATCATCTGAACCAAACTGGGTCAATATGTGACCAACTGTGAAGCAGCAAACCTTATGAACTGACTGCTCAGGAAGACCACAAGATAGGACTCTGCATGCATCGTTTAACAGGACTGTTTTGGTGGTGGTAGTGTGATGGTCTAGGATGGTGTTTATAGAGATAACTGTACCAAAATTGTAGCGCCCTTGTCGGCTCCAACTGTTGAAACTACCAGTCAAATATTATCATAAGATTTTATGCTTTTTGGCCATCATTCTTCTTCAAAAGTTGTTTGACATATTTTTACCTGTGACCTTGTAAGTATGTCAATTCATTTCCCTAAATCCTCAAACTTTTATAGCTCTATCCCAAGAAGCTACCAGCCAAATCTTATGAATCCATTCCTTTTGGGGGCGCCACACCAACAGTTTATGCAAAATTGAGTTCCCTTGGCCCAAAGATGCTCCAGACTAATTTAGGATGAAATCCCTTAATCCCTACGGTAGAGGAAGGATTTTGAAGGTTTTACCTCTATTTCCCCTATTGGTCCCCGCCCCTCTGCCCCCAGGGAGGCCACACCCACCATTTATACAAAATTGAGTCTCCTTGGCCTAAGATGCTTTAGTCAAAATCTACTAATTGGCCGTTCAGGACTAGTAGTGTTTTAAAGGAAAAGTTGACGGACGGATGACAGACGAGAGACGACGGATGACCAACTCTGCAGTATGGCATAAGCTCACCATGGTCCTTCGGACCAGGTGAGCTAAAAACAGGTTTGTTATGATTTGGTCAAAGGTTGGACCCTAGTATATCCTGACCACATGTTATATTGACCATAATTCTTTAAAATATTAATAAATCTCCAATTTTGGTTCCAACAAAGTAATTAGAGGCTTCAGAACAACACAATGATTTAATACTAGGTTATATACAGTATCATTTCTGTTATAAATGTCTCACAAATTTCTCACTAATTCAGAGAAAAAATCTCCCTGTTTTTGACCAAATCTCACTTAAAAAAATCACTGATCTCACTATTTTGCACCAGAAAGTTATGGCATGAATGAGGACAGCATAAGCTCACAGGGTGCTTCGGGCCAGGTGAGCTAAATACAATCCAAGAATACTGCTTTAGAGATTGGAACCAGCAATCTGGAGGTCACTGGGCTGTAGCTAAACCAAGGAGCTATTGCATTTATTTCAAATGTAGACAACAGTTGACAGGGGTGTTTTGAGAATGAGACCCCAGCTGTCGTTTAATTGGGAAATTTTGTCAGCATTTTACTCGTGTAATTCCAAAAGAAAACTTTCATTTCATTGTAAAATGATCAGTATGACTTAACTCTTTACATTTGTACAGTGTGTCTATATTAATGAAATATATGCTGCTTACATTAGAACTTGATTTCTGAATGTCTATTTATGAATCATCCTCATTGACAGAATTGAAGATTGAAACTGGGAAAATATGGGGCCACATTTCATTTTGAACAGAGTCCTGTAAAGGGATTTTGTAAACACATTGCAAAGTCCATGGCTGAATAATCTTAATCTAAGATCTTTACAGCTGTGACAACTTAACGCCATTAAACAATTTGTGGCAAAATACTCCCTTTTATGTCAGGGTATGTTTCATAAAAACGAAAAATGCATAGCATTTCTATTTATGAATGGGATTTGGAATTTTATATTTATTTATCAAAATTATTCTCAATATATCAGGAACATGTTGACAATTTTCTTATACAGTACTTTGAACTGAGATGTGGAGATGCACATTTCTTTCAAGTCTTGCAAATGTTACCTTATCAGACCCTGTACATGTCTGACTGTCCTCAGAAGTGAGCATATGTTTCAGTTATACAACAACATGATTAGTTTGCAATCCATGTTTTGATTGGATACAGTCCACGTTCTACATTTTTTGTTTGGATACAGTCCACATTCTACATGTTTTGATTGGATACAGTCCACGTTCTACATGTTTTGTTTTGATACAGTCCACTCTCTACATGTTTTGATTCGATACAGTCCACGCTCTACATGTTTTGTTTGGATACAGTCCACGTTCTACATGTTTTGATTGGATACAGTCCACGTTCTACATGTTTTGATTGGACACAGTCCATGTTCTACATGTTTTGATTGGATACAGTCCACGTTCTACATGTTTTGATTGGATACAGTCCATGTTCTACATGGTTTGATTGGATACAGTCCACGTTCTACATGTTTTGATTGGATACAGTCCACGTTCTACAAGTTTTGATTGGATACAGTCCATGTTCTAATCTTTTATAGAATTATTGGTTCATTAAGCCCCACCAATTGCACTTTATATGTCATATACTCTGTTTCTAACAAAAACGACTTTACAGTTTTAGCACATTCAACAAGGGGCAGTATAGTATTATTGATAAAACTGGACAACAAATTTACTGTAGTTATTAAATTGATAAATAGTATACTATTCATTACTAAAACTTAAATCTAATCAGTGTGTTTTGAAATCCCAAACCACAAACGGACCATATATCATTCACGAATATATCTCAAGCAACAAAAATCTGTAAACTATCATTTTAAAAGGTTATCCATAAATTAATGGTGCACACTCATTTAGGGTCATCTATGTGTGTTTATACTTACTGAAATGTTCCAGAGCCTGTCGGACACAATTCCAGGCCTCCGCAAAATCTTGTATCAGCTGTTTCACCTCGTCTTCTTTGCCATCTACAACATAAGTTTGACATGATTACCATCAACAACCCAAATTTGTCCGTGAGAGCTAACATACAACATCTCAATGACAAAACAAGAGAAATATTTAAGCAATCATGAAAAAAACCCATTCTTATTTAAGACAATAATAATACTGCAAATTTTTTCCACTCAAATTTGGGCTAATTCATCTCTCTGCATCCAGTGGAGAACACCTTCTTATATATAATTACAACATTTGATTCCCTGGTCTCAAGGACATTTTTGGCCTCATATAAAGTAGAAATTTCAACTTGAATTTACTTAAAAATTTCTGTTATAAACATCATATTGGTTAATTGAGGCGCTCTTTCTTGGTGCAGATTTTTTCTAATGTGCAAACGTAGATGCCCTTCCATACCAACAAAGTTGCGTTGCTATGCAGAAATAGCCAAAATGTGGTGTTTTTGGACAGTTAGAATTGCAGAAACGAAAGCCTCTGCATGTGACAAACAAAAATTCCTTTCTAGGAATGAACACTGGTATGACAAGGTTTATTAAGCAAGTCAAATATTAATTTGTTTAACTAATGCGAAGACTTTCAAATATTGAAGAGTTTTTAGTTAATTTCCTTCAAAATTGCCAATTTTCAACCAAATAGCGCACAACAGCGATATTCACTTTATTTATTAAGAAAATGCCGGTTTATGTTTCTCATTGTAATGCCATATCTACTATTAACCAGTTGTTGGATGAATTTGCAATTTCATTTTTGCATCCTTCATTTATTAAAGATTACGAATATAACAAATAATTCTAAATCCCCGATGGGGCTGGAAATGACTCTTAACGCCCCTAGTCCTTTGGTTGTAATATGATCAATTATTCAGGAGAGGTAGGCTTTCAGATACTTATAAAACACCTCAATTATCCTGTTTTGTGTCCAGTTTTCCAGGAAGCTATACATTCTTTCTTTACACACAGAATTGATTCATAGGTAAAATGGACCAAAGATTCATAAAAAATATGCTTTGGAGCCGTTTTTTTATGTGTATATGGTAATAGAGAGGAGATTGTGCATTGACTGTTTTGATTGGGTGTATTTTAAGACTATATTGACCCTTATGTGAAAGTTGTGTCTTTGATATCTTCCATTTCCATATTTTTCAAATTATCTGATAATAATAGATTATCACACTGTGTTTTCAGTTTTTCATTGCCAGCATGTGAATAAAATCGAACGACAAACACTGAAAATACTGTATGATAAACTATTTATCATCTATATACTACTACCTTGTATATATTTCTCCATTTAAAAAACTCAACTAAACACCATGTGGTCAACGATCGCCTGTGACAAACGTAAGCAACTAGAAGTTTTGTGCGGAGGAATACAATGAACCTTAAAAGTAGGTAAAACAATCCTATCTTCATTGGCTTTTCCATATGCACATTTACACCTGAAATGGTGTTGTTATTCCCACAATATTTTTCTGTAACTTCGTATTGGTATGTTTATGACAGACCATTTTCTTACGCGGATCACTTTTGTGTGGACACTATTTCCGGTTTCGGATGTCATCTGGCAAGAGTAAAATAAATAAAAAATATACAGCATTTGATATAGCGCCCTATCTAGCTTACATAAGCCACTCTTAAGCGCTTTACATTACATAGATATACAATTGTATACAGTCAATACAATTAGCATATATATATTAATCAATACAATATTAAGGAATTCGCAGAAGCTGCCTTATCAGGCGCTAACTACTAGTCCTATGCCACCTGGCTAATATCTCCCTATGTGTGTATACAAGTGTGTGTGCTAGAGATGTATTGAGTTCTGTTTTTAGTGGGACCGTGCTTCCAACAGTATCATTTAAAGTGCCACCTCACTTGAATGTTACAGCACAGATACTGCAACACCCACCCCAGACCATTTTATACTCCACATGGGTTGTTGGAGTTGTGTGGGCAGGAGAAAAACACTTTCTCTGAATATTCCATTCGTATGGCCACTTCGAGAATCGAACCCCGGCCGCCTGCTTGAAAGGCCGGAGTGTTAACCACTCGACCAATCTGCCCAAGTAGACGTTCTTTTTTGAGAAAATACGTTCCCAAGTGCTGGGGAATGGGAAAATCCGTTCTCAAGTTGTTCTCAAGTCCTTCTTATACTGACAACCAATGCTAATGAATTTATCATGCTACCGGTAGGTGGTATAAAGTAGTATAAAGTTGATACATAAGAGGCCCAGAGGGCCTATATCGCTCACCTGGATCTTTAAGCTCAGCAATGGTATAAATGACTATGGGTTGGGGATCTCAACAACTTCAAAGTTGTGACCAAAGAATTAAGTCTGTAGGAGTGGAGCCAGACCAAGGAGTCAACACTAATATCATGATTGTTTCCCTCTCTTTATGCAGACAGAATAATTAGAAGGGTAAATGTAACATGGAAGATTATAACAAATTTTGAGTGATTTAAAATTTCACAATTCAAATATTGTGCAAAATAAAATCACTTATGATCAACACACTAAATGGAATCCATTTTTCTTTACACAAAGTTTTGACATTTTTTTAGTGAGATATTGATCATGATTGTTGCTTCAAGTCAAATGTTTGCAGATAAAACCTTAAACACTACTCGGTTTTAACTTGTAGTTTCGACTAATTAATATACCTTCCTTGAAGTTCCGTTGAACCCTCTCCACAGTGAAGACTCTGGCTTCAGCACTGTCCAGCTTCATCTGGTATTTGTGAATCAACATTCTCTGGAGGCGCAAAATGCTAGGGATGAGGCGAACAGCTCGCAGGTGACAATCCTACATAGCAATCAAAATGTAGAATTGTATTCAATTATCGCTGTATCTTCTGCTTGGAGATACAGTTACCTTACTAGAGTAATAATTACACTTCTATTGTATGCTTACCGTTGAAAGTAGACTTTTGCTTTCAATATCTTTTATAATCCTTATCGTCTATGAACACATTGACATCAGTACTATCAAAATGTATAAATGTAAAATCAAGCCTCATAAAAACTGCCATCACTATCTAGTTGTCCAAAATGGCAGCCAGACAGACAGCAGGATATCACTTTTATCTTGGTGTCTGATACATACAATTAGCAAGTCATATCTTTTCTTCAAAACGAAAGGCCAAGTGGACTTAATAATACAATTGTGTGACCGCACAACGCACCAAAAATAGCATGCGCACACCATGCATACATCGTTCACACACCGTCTGTACATCGTCCACACATGGTGCGCACAACTGTGCGATTTAACAATCGTTCGCCCCGTGGTGCGCTTTTCTTTGCACAACTGTTCGATTGGGTACAATTTGTATATCAATATTACGGAATGAAAAAAATATGTAAAGCTTGTATGCAATAATGAAAACTGTATGTATTACTGTAATTTCTCATCACAGTTATGAAGATTATGTACAGTTTTACAATGCGTGTAACACAGCTAAACAGTAACAGAACAGATAAACAACAATTTGATGAGTGACCGGGTTGTTACCATGGCCTGTACCCGACACATAGAGCTGATATGTGATACCGTATGACCGTAATGAAAACACAACTGGATGTTTAGTATTTGTTATTTGCATTCGGTTTGCCTATAGCTCCCCTTCACCTGGGTTTTCACACCCCTGGCCCTACCCAACGAAATATGTAAGCATCCTTGGCGGGGGAAAACTACGGTCCAGGTACATGTACAAAGTGGCTATGTTTACCTGTATACGGGACTGTGTTGTAATTTCACATGCGTCGATTAAGGTCATTTAAAAAATACTGAAAATACATTTTCTAATTTTAAGAAAGTATAGACATAAAGATAAGCTTATAGATGAAGGTAGAATATAGAAACATACGTAAAAATCAAGCTTATATGATTAACCACGAAACTATATATATAGTTAAGGCATTCCTCAATTTACACCAACCACGATTGTTATCGCTCAACGTTCGTCCATCCTGCACACAAATGTGCGCAAGCAATGATCGTCCAACTTTTTTATCGTTCGCACATCGTGCACACATCATTCACACACAGTGCACACATCGTGCGCACACCATGTAACATTGTGCGATCCCACAACTGTAAGTGGTATTAGTGTATTTATCCCTTCATGCTAAGCAATTGTTGTATAAATGGCTAAAGCTTCCATGTTATGACCCATGGACTCAGTAACAGGGGTAATGCTGAACACTGATGCAATTCCTGTTAGCATGGATAAATTTATCTTGACTTCATTTCCAGCAAAACTATATGTAGTTTAAGTTTAAGGGTGTGATTATCAACCACCAGGGGCAGGGTAGGCCCTTGACCAAACCAGTTAGCATGGATGTATTTATCTCTTCATACTCACTGTGAGTGTATGTGGTGATATAGTACTCACTGTGAGTGTATGTGGTGATATAGTACTCACTGTGAGTGTATGTGGTGATACAGTACTCACTGTGAGTGTATGTGGTGATACAGTACTCACTGTGAGTGTATGTGGTGATACAGTACTCACTGTGAGTGTATGTGGTGATACAGTACTCACTGTGAGTGTATGTGGTGATACAGTACTCACTGTGAGTGTATGTGGTGATACAGTACTCACTGTGAGTGTATGTGGTGATACAGTACTCACTGTGAGTGTATGTGGTGATACAGTACTCACTGTGAGTGTATGTGGTGATACAGTACTCACTGTGAGTGTATGTGGTGATACAGTACTCACTGTGAGTGTATGTGGTGATACAGTACTCACTGTGAGTGTATGTGGTGATACAGTACTCACTGTGAGTGTATGTGGTGATACAGTACTCACTGTGAGTGTATGTGGTGATACAGTACTCACTGTGAGTGTATGTGGTGATACAGTACTCACTGTGAGTGTATGTGGTGATACAGTACTCACTGTGAGTGTATGTGGTGATACAGTACTCACTGTGAGTGTATGTGGTGATACAGTACTCACTGTGAGTGTATGTGGTGATACAGTACTCACTGTGAGTGTATGTGGTGATACAGTACTCACTGTGAGTGTATGTGGTGATACAGTACTCACTGTGAGTGTATGTGGTGATACAGTACTCACTGTGAGTGTATGTGGTGATACAGTACTCACTGTGAGTGTATGTGGTGATACAGTACTCACTGTGAGTGTATGTGGTGATACAGTACTCACTGTGAGTGTATGTGGTGATATAGTACTCACTGTGAGTGTATGTGGTGATATAGTACTCACTGTGAGTGTATGTGGTGATACAGTACTCACTGTGAGTGTATGTGGTGATATAGTACTCACTGTGAGTGTATGTGGTGATATAGTACTCACTGTGAGTGTATGTGGTGATATAGTACTCACTGTGAGTGTATGTGGTGATATAGTACTCACTGTGAGTGTATGTGGTGATATAGTACTCACTGTGAGTGTATGTGGTGATATAGTACTCACTGTGAGTGTATGTGGTGATATAGTACTCACTGTGAGTGTATGTGGTGATATAGTACTCACTGTGAGTGTATGTGGTGATATAGTACTCACTGTGAGTGTATGTGGTGATATAGTACTCACTGTGAGTGTATGTGGTGATATAGTACTCACTGTGAGTGTATGTGGTGATATAGTACTCACTGTGAGTGTATGTGGTGATATAGTACTCACTGTGAGTGTATGTGGTGATATAGTACTCACTGTGAGTGTATGTGGTGATATAGTACTCACTGTGAGTGTATGTGGTGATATAGTACTCACTGTGAGTGTATGTGGTGATATAGTACTCACTGTGAGTGTATGTGGTGATATAGTACTCACTGTGAGTGTATGTGGTGATATAGTACTCACTGTGAGTGTATGTGGTGATATAGTACTCACTGTGAGTGTATGTGGTGATATAGTACTCACTGTGAGTGTATGTGGTGATATAGTACTCACTGTGAGTGTATGTGGTGATATAGTACTCACTGTGAGTGTATGTGGTGATATAGTACTCACTGTGAGTGTATGTGGTGATATAGTACTCACTGTGAGTGTATGTGGTGATATAGTACTCACTGTGAGTGTATGTGGTGATATAGTACTCACTGTGAGTGTATGTGGTGATATAGTACTCACTGTGAGTGTATGTGGTGATATAGTACTCACTGTGAGTGTATGTGGTGATATAGTACTCACTGTGAGTGTATGTGGTGATATAGTACTCACTGTGAGTGTATGTGGTGATATAGTACTCACTGTGAGTGTATGTGGTGATATAGTACTCACTGTGAGTGTATGTGGTGATATAGTACTCACTGTGAGTGTATGTGGTGATATAGTACTCACTGTGAGTGTATGTGGTGATATAGTACTCACTGTGAGTGTATGTGGTGATATAGTACTCACTGTGAGTGTATGTGGTGATATAGTACTCACTGTGAGTGTATGTGGTGATATAGTACTCACTGTGAGTGTATGTGGTGATATAGTACTCACTGTGAGTGTATGTGGTGATATAGTACTCACTGTGAGTGTATGTGGTGATATAGTACTCACTGTGAGTGTATGTGGTGATATAGTACTCACTGTGAGTGTATGTGGTGATATAGTACTCACTGTGAGTGTATGTGGTGATATAGTACTCACTGTGAGTGTATGTGGTGATATAGTACTCACTGTGAGTGTATGTGGTGATATAGTACTCACTGTGAGTGTATGTGGTGATATAGTACTCACTGTGAGTGTATGTGGTGATATAGTACTCACTGTGAGTGTATGTGGTGATATATAGTACTCACTGTGAGTGTATGTGGTGATAAAGTACTCACTGTGAGTGTATGTGGTGATATATAGTACTCACTGTGAGTGTATGTGGTGATATAGTACTCACTGTGAGTATATGTGGTGATATAGTAACTCTGGCAATTTTTATTGTTTTAAGGTTACCCTTTATACAACATTGATAACCCTAAGGATAATGCATTTGCGCACTAAATTTTTGAATTTTGAATTATAACATATTTAATTTCATTTAACTTAGTAGGGCCTGCCCCTTTGTCCCAAGAGGGAGCTACACTCTCTGTTTATAAAACATTGAGTCCTCTTGGCCTAAGGATGCTGTAGACTAGATTTGGGTAAATCCTTTTACAAATACTGAAGGAGTAGATTTTAGAATATTTACCTTTATTTCTTTAATTTGGTCCCACCTGCCCCAAATAGGACTATACTCTATGCTTATACAAAATTGAGTCTACCTGACTTATGGAAGCACGAAACCAAAATTAGTCAAAATCCAGTAAAGGTATTGATGGAGTAGGATTTTAATGATTCACTTTTATATACCA
Source organism: Mizuhopecten yessoensis (assembly GCF_002113885.1). Classification (NCBI taxonomy): domain Eukaryota; kingdom Metazoa; phylum Mollusca; class Bivalvia; order Pectinida; family Pectinidae; genus Mizuhopecten; species Mizuhopecten yessoensis. The sequence goes on along the minus strand of NW_018407803.1, from coordinate 400,635 downwards.
CATTGGGCTCCACTCCTCTGTCCCCAGTCTAGGTATTGATGGAGTAGGATTTTAATGATTCACTTGTATATATACCACATTGGGCTCCACTCATCTGTCCCCAGTCAAGGCATTACCTAGTCTGTTATACGATATTCAGTGCACTTGACCCGAAGATGGTCCATATATTCCAAACTTGGGTTAATCTCTTTACCTGTTCTGAAGAAGCAGGATTAAAATTTTGTTTTATGTTTTTCCCCCAATTGAACCCCAACCCCCTGACTCTAGAGGGCCTTCAACCCTCCCATTTATACAATGCAGAGTCCACCTTTGTCAAATGATATATTAGCTATCCCACTAGGCTAGAGGATCTTGGCGCCATTGAATATTGAGGTATCAATACCACACTCATAGCAGATCTTGATTACCAAAAATCATAGATTAATAATGCAGTAATGAAAAGAATGAAATAATACCAATTTAAACATTGCTGTGTTGAAGTTATAAAACACATCATTCCATTGACATGTGTCAAAACAGCAAACTGCCAGGAGACAACAAAACGACTGAGAGTGAGTAATTTAAAATATCGAAGTTCATGACAGTGAAATTAAACTGTATATTTTATGTGTTAACATAATATAATAGATTATAATAAACAAATGTTCCTGAATTTACCTCCTCCAGAAATAGCTTGAGGATTTGATGCTCCCTGCCCATCTTTGTCTGGAAGACAGTGGTGAGGTGATCCATTGAGATTCGTGACCGAAACCTCCACACTGACGCCACTTCCTGTAGGGCCACAGCGGAAACTTGGTGCTGGGGCGTGTCTATCTCGAACAGGAGGCAAAGCAGGGGATCTGATCCTGTCAACATATATATCTATATTATATCATAACTGGAGGCACAACAGAGTCTGGTACTGTCAACATTTCATAGTTATAGACCTCAGGTCAGGTACAACAGAGTCGGGTACTGTCCACATTACATAGTTATAGACCTCAGGTCAGGTACAACAGAGTCTCATACTGTCAACATTACATAGTTAGTAGTTACATCTGGCGAGTTATTGAAGTAATGCAGGGGTCATGCCTAAGCACTTACCCAATCTCTTGTCTTCAATTAGCTGTGCATTGCAAGATTTCATGGTCCCTTCAAAATCCTGTTAACCAGAAATATGAAAATATGAAATTTCTCCTATAATTAGTAAGATACCTGAAAAACTGCATGCACATTTAGGTTGAATTATTCAGCTGAACTTTCCCAGGGGACCCGACTGTGTGGTGTGGTAGAAATTAATTATTACATTAATGTTGACATAAAATAGTTGAAACAAGATGATGAAGTCTGGCAGAAATGGTGCACATTTCAGAATCAAATGTTGAAGTAATGATGGACCAGCAGAAGGCAGAGTGAAAACGAAACAAGAGGCCCAATGGGTACAAATCTCATACTTGTTACCTTTAAATATAACTACAGACAAAATATCAGTATGCATGACTCTAAATCATTCAAAACAACCTGTTAAAACACTTAAACATTTTTAACCCTTGTGACCTTAAAAGTCAAACAAAATCATTAAACTTTGTAGCCCTTATTTCATTCCAGCATGCAATTTGCCAAATATCACTACCCGAGGCCTTTTGTTTATTGGGATGAGGTCATTCACATAAACAAAGTTGAAATCTTTATTTGAACATGCTACTAGCTAAATATCAACACTATTCATTTTTTGCTCTTTGGAAGAAGTCATTTAAAGTTTTAACATATTTGACTCTTGTGACCTAGATTATGAGTCTAGGTTATAAATTTGATATCCCTGCCTTCTTCCCAGCATTTCTAGTTACCCATGGCTTTTAGGTTATTCTGAGGAATTTGTTTGAAATTTTAACATATTTGACCCCTGTGACCTTGAATATGGGTGAAAGTAATTCAATTAAACAAACATGGTAGCCCTTGATACCAACATACTACTGGCCAGATATCATCACACTGGATGTTTTGGTTATTCAGATTTTTTTTTTAAATAGTTTAACATTGTTTATCCTAGTGACCTTGAAGGTGGATCAGTCATTCATCTCAGCATGCTACTAGCTGTCACATTCGCTATGTAAGTTTGTCTTGTTTTGTATATGTTTTGTGTATATGTGTGATGCAACTAGGCCATCGTAGAAGAGACCGTCAGGACGGTGAGTAGGGGTCAGCCATGTGCGACACCGAGACAATGTAGACCGACAGGACGGTGAGTAGGGGTCAGCCATGTGTGACACCGAGACAATGTAGACCGACAAGATGGTGAGTAGGGGTCAGCCATGTGCGACACCGAGACAATGTAGACCGACAGGACGGTGAGTAGGGGTCAGCCATGTGCGACACCGAGACAATGTGTTATGGATAGACACAGACTGTGGTAAGTACTGTGTATAATTATATTTCCCAACTTTTCACTATTATTTCGCCCATTGTATGATACATATTATGGTCATTTGTTTGGGTGGACGTGCGGGCCACTGACGTGTGAAGTTTTTGTTGTGTGTTTATAAAGATGTTAATTGTGTTTGTAGTGAAGTATTTCTTTATATGTTGGCTATAGTTATATTTGAGACTATCCTAATACGTATTTATATTGTATGTATCGTATATTCAAAGAAAGTAAATATAGGTGAATTCATGTGTGCGTATGAAAGTGAGAGAAAAAATATGGAAGCTCATGCAGACCATAACTATAGGTTTTTTACACTTCTTGTAATGTTAGATTTTGCTATTTTCTGGTAATTATTCATGTTTAAAGCAGCTTAAACATAATAATAATTATTATTAGAACTGTACTTGGTTATGTTATTTGTCTTTAATTACAAATATCTACTGTATTGTGTGTTAGTGACAATATGTATTTTATAATAGTTAGGGATGTTAGGACTTACAACTGTCACCTTTATTTGGCAGCAAACCATGTCTGGATAGCAGAAACATACCAGATATCACCGAAGACACACTAGACTTGGTCAACCACAGGACCAGTTGTTCTTCCTGATTGGAGCTTGTTGGAATAAGATGGAAAGCGGCAATGCTTGGAACTCTATTCCATACACCAGATGAACATCCTGGGTGGACAATAGTTGTTTGTCTTTCATTGATGGAAATGAGTCCTGGGTAGACATTATGCGGAATCCTTTGTGGACATTTCCCTTAATCCTGTGTGGATACTTTGCTTTGATACATATTGGATCCTGTGTGGATCCATGGCAACCTGTGATGACATTCCATAGAGTCCTTCGTGGATAATTTGGATACCTGTGTGGACATTCCATCGAGTTCCTCATGGATATTTGGAAACCTTGTCCTTTGTGGAGTAGTGACAGAGACTGTAGTTAACTTGTGTAATTATTGTCCAGTATTATGTAAGCGAGGAGTGTGTTAGAGAGTGAGCTTTGTAGATATCATCATTATCGTGTATTGTCATAATTGTGGTAATTGTACATTATATTTAATTGATTGTAAGTATTGATGTTTGTTATTTGTTGGTTTGTGATTAATCCCGCTGTTCGTCCTACGTTACACTGGCTATATATCGTCACCCTGGACATTTTGGTTATTCAGAAAAAGTTGTTTGACGATTTTTTGACCATAAGAGTTGGCCATAACCCCACCAAAAAGAGTCAAAATGAAAAACTAATATCTGGATGCACAACATCAGGTGGTGAAGTATTTGTGAGTAATTGATGTAAGGAGAAATAATTCAACATACCTGGTAGACCATCCCCATATCAGTGAAATTGAATCTTTTTTGAGGTCTTTATATACTTTACTGATGGGCTTTAAAATTGAGAAATCAGGCTAAAACTAGATGCATGCATGCAAATTTTTTCAAACATCTTTACTTGTAAGCCACAGGCATGCTAATACCCCTGCTCAACTGTAAATTTTTAATGCAGTCCTGAAACTAAAAAGTCTGCAAAAAGGGCAAAACGTCTTGAAACAAGAGATCCCAGAGGGATCTTGGCGCCCACCATTGTACCATCTTCATTAGTTCTTTGTCAGTTTGATCTTTTCTCTTCTTTCCTCTAATCTGTTTGATCGAGTCATGTTAACAGAAAATGCAACTTGAGGTAACTTTTGATCTAAACTTAATACTGATGTGTATGAAAGCCAACCTTCACATATTTACTATTACAGAACTTAATGTGAAAAAAATAGAAGCGATCATTGCAATATGAGAAAGATCTGTTTAGTTCTTCCTTTAGCCATTTTGTTTTTATGATCAGTCTCAAAATATTACATCCAAAACGAGGGATCAAGGGGAACCTACATATCAAATTTGAGAAAGATCCCTCAAGTTATTCCTGAGATATAGTACTAACAAACCTTCAATGTCAAAAATCGAAGATGGCTGTCGGTAGGCCATTTTGTTTAACTGATCAGTTTCAAAAGTAAACATGAACAATAAAGGATCCCAAATGACATATTGGTGGCCCAAATAATTTTGTGAAGAAATATTTCCACAGCATTAAACACAATGCTTCAGCATATTTAAATTACATATAACATGACAATGTTTGTTATATGTAAAACAGAATAAAACATTATGTTTTTAATTCTTCAACCCTAGTTAAAACCTGACATGTTTCCCAAAGAAATACACAAAACTTGCATCTCAAAGAAGACACCCTGGCTGTATTTTATATAGAAAATCTGAAAAAAAAATCATCACATTTTCTAAATCACGGACAGTTCGTTTCAAATCAAAGTAATGACAACTGAAAAATGTACTGCTCCCCCCAGTTAATGTGGAAGGAACTTTAATTTCTTTTATTCATAAATTTTTCAACAGTCACGCAAATTATTTTTGTTGGGCCAGTGACTACCTCACTTTTGACAACTTTTGGTTGACATAAGATTTTAATATCCGTTGGCAAGCGGGAGACCTTCCTTTTCAGGCACTGCTGCACAACAAGGGAACAAGGGGAACCTACATATAAAATTTGAGAAAGATCCCTCCCGTACTTCCCGAGAAATAGAGCGATAACAAACTTTCACTATCAAAATCCAAGATGACTGCCTGTCTGACATGTTCTTTATCCGATCAATCTCAAAAGGAGAAGGGGAACCTACATATAAAATTTGAGAAAGATCCCTCTGATACTTCCCGAGAAATAGGGATAACAAACTTTAACTATCAAAATCCAAGATGGCTGCCTGTCGGCCATGTTGTTTATTCGATCATTCTCAAAGTTGCCCTGCACAGCTAAGGACCAAGGGGAACCTACATATAAAATTTGAGAAAGATCCCTTTGCTCCTTCTTGAGAAATACCGATAACAAGAATTGTTTAAGGACGGATGACGACGGACGGACCACGGCGCAGGGTGATTTGAATAGCCCACCATCAAAACAAGAGGCTCAGAGGGCCTGCAATGCTCACCTGGATCTGTTTAGGGTACTTGATATGAGGTAAAAATATAGCACTTCATGGAAGATACTGTATGTACATATGAAATTTCAGAAAGATCCATCCAGTATTTCTGGAGATATAGCGGGAACAAACTTTGGCCCAAGGTTGCTTCAGACCGAATTGGGATGAAATCCCTTTATCCCTACGCTAGAAGAAGGATTTTAAATGTTTAACCTCTATTTCCCCTATTGGGCCCTTCTCCTCTGTCCCTAGGGGGACCACACCCACCGTTTATTCAAAATTGAGTCCCCTTGGCCTAAGGATGCTTCAGACCAAATTGGGATGAAATCCCTTTATCCCTATGGTACCTCTATTTCTCCTACTGGGCCCCACCCCTCTGCCCCAAGGTTAACAAAGTAATTATAGGCTTCAGAATAACACAAATGATTTGATACTATGTTATATGCTATATATTTTATGTTTTAAATGTCCCATGAATTTCTCACTGATTCACAGAAAAAATCTCATTAATTTTGACCAATTCTCACTAAAAATAATCACTGATCTAACTATTTTGCACCAGAAAGTTATGGCATGTATGAAATACAGATTATTACAGCATCTCACTTCATTATGGCAGGGGAACAATTAAACACTACCTGTAACAGTGGTGACAATTAAACACTACCTGTAACAGTTGTGACAATTAAACACTCTACCTGTAACAGTGGTGACTATAAACACTCTACCTGTAACAGTGGTGACAATTAAACACTCTACCTGTAACAGTGGTGACAATTAAACACTACCTGTAACAGTTGTGACAATTAAACACTCTACCTGTAACAGTGGAAACAATTAAACACTCTACCTGTAACAGTGGTGACAATTAAACACTCTATACCTGTAACAGTGGTGACAATTAAACACTCTACCTGTAACAGTGGTGACAGTTAAACACACTACCTGTAACAGTGGTGACAGTTAAACACTCTACCTGTAAAACACTCTACTTGTAACAGTGGTGACAATTAAACACTCTACCTGTAACAGTGGTGACAGTTAAACACTCTACCTGTAAAACACTCTACTTGTAACAGTGGTGACAATTAAACACTCTACCTGTAACAGTGGTGACAGTTAAACACTCTACCTGTAAAACACTCTACTTGTAACAGTGGTGACAATTAAACACTCTACCTGTAACAGTGGTGACAGTTAAACACTCTACCTGTAAAACACTCTACTTGTAACAGTGGTGACAATTAAACACTCTACCTGTAACAGTGGTGACAGTTAAACACTCTACCTGTAAAACACTCTACTTGTAACAGTGGTGACAATTAAACACTCTACCTGTAACAGTGGTGACAATTAAACACTCTACCTGTAACAGTGGTGACAATTAAACACTCTACCTGTAACAGTGGTGACAATTAAACACTCTACCTGTAACAGTGGTGACAATTAAACACTCTACCTGTAACAGTGGTGACAATTAAACACTCTACCTGTAACAGTGGTGACAATTAAACACTCTACCTGTAACAGTGGTGACAATTAAACACTCTACCTGTAACAGTGGTGACAATTAAACACTCTACCTGTAACAGTGGTGACAATTAAACACTCTACCTGTAACAGTGGTGACAATTAAACACTCTACCTGTAACAGTGGTGACAATTAAACACTCTACCTGTAACAGTGGTGACAATTAAACACTCTACCTGTAACAGTGGTGACAATTAAACACTCTACCTGTAACAGTGGTGACAATTAAACACTCTACCTGTAACAGTGGTGACAATTAAACACTCTACCTGTAACAGTGGTGACAATTAAACACTCTACCTGTAACAGTGGTGACAATTAAACACTCTACCTGTAACAGTGGTGACAATTAAACACTCTACCTGTAACAGTGGTGACAATTAAACACTCTACCTGTAACAGTGGTGACAATTAAACACTCTACCTGTAACAGTGGTGACAATTAAACACTCTACCTGTAACAGTGGTGACAATTAAACACTCTACCTGTAACAGTGGTGACAATTAAACACTCTACCTGTAACAGTGGTGACAATTAAACACTCTACCTGTAACAGTGGTGACAATTAAACACTCTACCTGTAACAGTGGTGACAATTAAACACTCTACCTGTAACAGTGGTGACAATTAAACACTCTACCTGTAACAGTGGTGACAATTAAACACTCTACCTGTAACAGTGGTGACAATTAAACACTCTACCTGTAACAGTGGTGACAATTAAACACTCTACCTGTAACAGTGGTGACAATTAAACACTCTACCTGTAACAGTGGTGACAATTAAACACTCTACCTGTAACAGTGGTGACAATTAAACACTCTACCTGTAACAGTGGTGACAATTAAACACTCTACCTGTAACAGTGGTGACAATTAAACACTCTACCTGTAACAGTGGTGACAATTAAACACTCTACCTGTAACAGTGGTGACAATTAAACACTCTACCTGTAACAGTGGTGACAATTAAACACTCTACCTGTAACAGTGGTGACAATTAAACACTCTACCTGTAACAGTGGTGACAATTAAACACTCTACCTGTAACAGTGGTGACAATTAAACACTCTACCTGTAACAGTGGTGACAATTAAACACTCTACCTGTAACAGTGGTGACAATTAAACACTCTACCTGTAACAGTGGTGACAATTAAACACTACCTGTAACAGTGGTGACAATTAAACACTCTACCTGTAACAGTGGTGACTATAAACACTACCTGTAACAGTGGTGACAATTAAACACTCTACCTGTAACAGTGGTGACAATTAAACACTACCTGTAACATTGGTGACAGTTAAACACTCTACCTGTAACAGTGGTGACAATTAAACACTCTACACCTGTAACAGTGGTGACAATTAAACACTACCTGTAACATTGGTGACAGTTAAACACTCTACCTGTAACAGTGGTGACAGTTAAACACTCTACCTGTAACAGTGGTGACAGTTAAACACTCTACCTATAACATTGGTGACAGTTAAACACTCTACCTGTAACATTGGTGACAGTTAAACACTCTACCTGTAACAGTGGTGACAGTTAAACACACTACCTGTAACATTGGTGACAGTTAAACACTCTACCTGTAAAACACTCTACCTGTAACAGTGGTGACAATTAAACACTCTACCTGTAACAGTGGTGACAGTTAAACACTCTACCTGTAAAACACTCTGCCTGTAACAGTGGTGACAGTTAAATCCTCTACCTGTAAAACACTCTACTTGTAACAGTGGTGACAATTAAACACACTACCTGTAACAGTGGAAACAGACAATGTTCGCTGAACATCTCCTCCCAATGGTTTCTAGCTTTCTTGGTGACCAGGCTACATACAGCAGGTTCAAATGCTCCTAAAATGGAAAATAAATCTGTAAAAAAATCTTTCCCCAAAATATGACACTTTAATGTGTCACATATACTGTATTACATGATTACTACAACTGACATACCTCCATTGTTGTAGGTCTCTGTGACACTAGACAGGACCTGTAATAGGTACTGTATAACATGTTTCCAACAACTGACATACCTCCATGGTTGTAGGTCTCTGTGACATTAGACAGGACCTTGTGTAACTTGAACTGTATTACATGTTTACAACTGACATACCTCCATGGTTGTAGGTCTCTGTGACACGAGACAGGACCTTGTGTAACATGAACTTTATTACATGTTTACTACAACTGACGTGCCTCCATTGTTGTAGGTCTCTGTGACACTAGACAGGACCTTGTGTAATAGGTACTGTATAACATGTTTACAACAACTGACATACCTCCATTGTTGTAGGTCTCTGTGACACTAGACAGGACCTTGTGTAACATGAACTGTATTACATGTTTACTACAACTGACGTACCTCCATTGTTATAGATCTCTGTGAGACAGGACCTTGTGTAACATGAACTGTATTACATGTTTACTACAACTGACCCTCCATTGTTGTAGGTTTCTGTGACACTAGACATGACCTTATTTAAAATTGTACTGTATTACATGTGTAGGTCTCTGTGACACTAGATAGGACCTTGTGTAATATGAACTGTATTACATAACACTCTACCTGTAACAGGTAGAGTGTTTCTAGTCACCACTGTTACAGGTAGAGTTTTTAACTGTCACCAATGTTATAGGGAGAGTGTTTAACTGTCACCAATGTTACAGGTAGAGTTTTTAACTGTCACCAATGTTACAGGTAGTGTGTTTAACTGTCACCAATGTTACAGGTAGAGTGTTTATAGTCACCCCTGTTACAGGTAGAGTTTTTAACTGTCACCAATGTTATAGGGAGAGTGTTTAACTGTCACCACTATACAGTTCATGTTACAAAAGGTCCTGACTAGTGTCACAGAGCCCTACAACAATGGAGGGATGTCAGTTGTTGTAAACCTGTTATACAGTACCTATTACAACAACTGACATGCCTCCATTGTTGTAGGTTTCTGTGACACTAGACATGACCTTCGGTAAAATTGTACTGTATTACATGTGTAGGTCTCTGTGACACTAGTCAGGACCTTTTGTAACATGAACTGTATTACCTGTTTACTACAACTGATATACCTCCATTGTTGTAGGTCTCTGTAACACTAGACATGACCTTATTTAAAATTGTACTGTATTACAGGTTTACTACAACTGATGTGCCTGCATTGTTGTAGGTCTCTGTAACACTAGACATGACCTTCGGTAAAATTGTACTGTATTACAGGTTTACTACAACTGATGTACCTGCATTGTTGTAGGTCTCTGACACTAGAGAGGACCTTGTGTAACTTGAACTGTATTACATGATTACTACAACTGACATACCTCCATTGTTGTAGGGCTCTGTGACACTAGATAGGACCTTGTGTAATATGAACTGTATTACAGGTTTACTACAACTGATGTGCCTGCATTGTTGTAGGTCTCTGTAACACTAGACAGGACCTTGTGAAACATCAACTGTATTACATGTTTTCTACAACTGATGTTCCTCCATTGTTGTAGGTTTCTGTGACACTAGACATGATCTGTGAGACAGGACCTTGTGTAATATGAACTGTATTACATGGTTACTACAACTAACATCCCTCCATTGTTGTAGGTTTCTGTGACACTAGACATGACCTTCGGTAAAATTGTACTGTATTACAGGTTTACTACAACTGACGTACCTCCATTGTTATAGGTCTCTGTGACACGAGACAGGACCTTGTGAAACATGAACTGTATTACATGGTTACTACAACTGACGTACCTCCAGTGTTATAGATCTCTGTGATACAGGACCTTGTGTAATATGAACTGTATTACAGGTTTACTACAACTGATGTGCCTCCATTGTTGTAGGTTTCTGTGACACTAGACAGGTCCTTGTGTAACATGTACTGTATTACATGTTTTCTACAACTGATGTACCTCCATTGTTGTAGGTCTCTGTGACACTAGACATGACCTTCGGTAAAATTGTACTGTATTACATGTTTACTACAACTAACATACCTCCATTGTTGTAGGTCTCTGTGACACTAGACAGGACCTTGTGTAACATGTACTGTATTACATGTTTACTACAACTGATGTACCTCCATTGTTGTAGGTCTCTGACACTAGACAGGACCTTGTGTAACATAAACTGTATTACATGTTTACTACAACTAACATACCTCCATTGTTGTAGGTCTCTGTGACACTAGACAGGACCTTGTGTAACATGAACTGTATTACATGTTTACTACAACTGATGTACCTCCATTGTTGTAGGTCTCTGTGACACTAGACATGACCTTGTGTAAAATTGTACTGTATTACATGTTTACTACAACTAACATACCTCCATTGTTATAGGTCTCTGTGACACTAGACAGGACCTTGTGTAATATGTACTGTATTACATGTTTACTACAACTGACGTACCTCCATTGTTGTAGGTCTCTGTGACACTAGACAGGACCTTGTGAAACATGAACTGTATTACATGTTTACTACAACTGACATACCTCCATTATTGTAGGTCTCTGTGACACTAGACAGGACCTTGTGTCACATGAACTGTATTACATGTTTACTACAACTGATGTACCTCCATTGTTGTAGGTCTCTGTGACACTAGACATGACCTTGCTGACGTACCTCCATTGTTGTAGGTCTCTGTGAGACAGGGCCTTGTGTAACATGAACTGTATTACATGTTTACTACATCTGACATTCCTCCATTGTTGTAGGTCTCTGTGACACTAGACATGACCTTGTGTAAAATTGTACTGTATTACATGTTTACTACAACTAACATCCCTCCATTGTTATAGGTCTCTGTGACACTAGACAGGAACTTGTGTAACATGAACTGTATTACATGTTTACTACATCTGACATTCCTCCATTGTTGTAGGTCTCTGTGACACTAGACAGGAACTTGTGAAACATGAACTGTATTACATGTTTACTACAACTGACATACCTCCATTATTGTAGGTCTCTGTGACACTAGACAGGACCTGGTGTAACATGAACTGTATTACATGTTTACTACACCTGACGTACCTCCATTGTTGTAGGTCTCTGTGACACTAGACAGGAACTTGTGAAACATGAACTGTATTACATGTTTACTACAACTGATGTACCTCCATTGTTTTAGGTCTCTGTGACACTAGACAGGACCTTGTGTCACATGAACTGTATTACATGTTTACTACAACTGATGTACCTCCATTGTTGTAGGAGTCTGTGACACTAGACAGGACCTTGTGTAACATAAACTGTATTACATGTTTACTACAACTGATGTACCTCCATTGTTGTAGGTCTCTGTGACACTAGACATGACCTTGTGTAACATAAACTGTATTACATGTTTACTACAACTGATGTACCTCCATTGTTTTAGGTCTCTGTGACACTAGACAGGACCTTGTGAAACATGAACTGTATTACATGTTTACTACAACTGACATACCTCCATTGTTGTAGGTCTCTGTGACACTAGACAGGACCTTGTGAAACATGAACTGTATTACATGTTTACTACAACTACACTAGACAGGACCTTGTGTAACATGAACTGTATTACATGTTTACTACAACTGATGTACCTCCATTGTTGTAGGTGTCTGTGACACTAGACAGGACCTTGTGTAACATGTACTGTATTACATGTTTACTACAACTGATGTACCTCCATTGTTTTAGGTCTATGTGACACTAGACAGGACCTTGTGAAACATGAACTGTATTACATGTTTACTACAACTGATGAACCTCCATTGTTGTAGGTCTCTGTGACACTAGACAGGACCTTGCAATTGTGTAACATGAACTGTATTACATGTTTACTACAACTGACATACGTCCATTGTTGTAGGTCTCTGTGACACTAGCCAGGACCTTGTGTAACATGAACTGTATGGTCTCTGTGACACTAGACATGACCTTGCAATTGTGTAACATGAACTGCATTACATGTTTACTACAACTGACATACCTCCATTGTTGTAGGTCTCTGTGAGACAGGGCCTTGTGTAACATGAACTGTATTACATGTTTACTACAACTACACTAGACAGGACCTTGTGTAACATGTACTGTATTACATGTTTACTACAACTGATGTACCTCCATTGTTGTAGGTGTTTGTGACACTATAGACAGGACCTTGTGTAACATTGTACTGTATTACATGTTTACTACAATTGACATACTTCCATTGTTGTAGGTCTCTGTGACACTAGACAGGACCTTGTGTAACATAAACTGTATTACATGTTTACTACAACTGATGTACCTCCATTGTTGTAGGTGTTTGTGCCACTATAGACAGGACCTTGTGTAACATTGTACTGCATTACATGTTTACTACAATTGACATACTTCCATTGTTGTAGGTCTCTGTGACACTAGACAGGACCTTATGTAACATGAACTGTATTACATGTTTACTACAACTGACATACCTCCATTGTTGTAGGTCTCTGTGACACTATAGACAGGACCTTGTGTAACATGAACTGTATTACATGTTTGCTACAACTGATGTACCTCCATTGTTGTAGGTCTCTGTGAGACAGGACCTTGTGTAACATGAACTGTATTACATGTTTGCTACAACTGATGTACCTCCATTGTTGTAGGTCTCTGTGACACTAGACAGGACCTTGTGTAACATGTACTGTATTACATGTTTACTACAACTGATGTACCTCCATTGTTGTAGGTCTCTGTGACACTAGACAGGACCTTGTGTAACATGTACTGTATTACATGTTTACTACAACTGATGTACCTCCATTGTTGTAGGTGTTTGTGACACTATAGACAGGACCTTGTGTAACATTGTACTGCATTACATGTTTACTACAATTGACATACTTCCATTGTTGTAGGTCTCTGTGACACTAGACAGGACCTTGTGTATCAGCAGTAGAACATCATCCACACTCCGCCCAGTCACTCGTTGTAGACTGGAGATGTCCAGTTTGATGTGGTTTAGCAGGAATTCCACAACTCTCTCATCGGGAATGTTTGGTTTGATCATCCTACCAATCACCTTTTTTATACACAAGAATTAGATATTATCAATTATTAGAGAAAAGATAAATAAAGACAACATTCTTAATAGCACGAAAATCTTTAGTCAGCCTCAAGATGAGCACAAAATCTTTATCGTCCTGAGATAGCTAGCCTACCGCTGCAACTATTCTGAGTACAAAGAAAAGATCCAATTCTCTGTTACATATGTATCGAATTTAGAAAGCTGACTCTTAAGGCAAAGTCAGGTCAAATATTGGTGATGATAATGCAGCCAGCCCACAGACTATGAATCAAACCAGGCGACATCATCACACACTGTACCATAGTACATAATACGACCCGTCGGACGACGGGCATATAAAAAGCAGTTGTAAAACGGTTGGTCTTTATATCCTTCTTGAGTTTTTGATTTCCTGGTAGCAGATGTTAAGCTATTACACAACATGGCCAGTAAGAGATTTTGGGACACACTACGAGGTTTTAGGACACACATTGAATTTCTGACCCGACCGCAGTGATTCGTGATATCTGATACAGGGTGACAAGCTCCTGTAAATACTTGGAAGCTATTCCATTTAGTGCCTTGCATGTGAATACAAATTTTGTACTGCAATCTGTTTCGTACAAATAACCAGTGCAATGAATATAGCACTGGTGTGACGTCTTTATCTTTCGTACATGCATAGTACACTGCCATCCCAAAATGAACTTGCATGCATACCATGCTGTTTACCTGAGGGGAAGTAGTATAGAAGATATGCCCCAGTCAAAATTGACACAACTGCGCCGTAACTCTGGTTTAGATCATAGATAGCATCATTATCATTGAAGATCATGTCTACCAAATTTTAAGGATATTAAAGGTAACAAATAGACTAGATTGAACTGCAATGAAAACAATTAATACAAAAAGGGATTTAAACCTACTTAATTCTGGGACATTCTCACATTATGTTAAAAACAAAATAAAATGAATTATGAAAGAATTTTGATTGGAAATGATGGACATATAAAGAAAGGCAACAAGCACAAACCTACAATATGACTAATCATTTTATGCCCCAACAAAAACATATTTTAGCTATGGATCGTTTACATTTACTTAAACTGAGAAGAGATCAGTATACCGAAACATTTTGGTTGGTGCCCAACAGCATTGCGACATGGGTAAGGAGCCTCAGTATTGCGCAGGTGATCTGGGACATCTTCCTCTCGACACCAACAACATTTGTCCTCTGGTCAGCCCGACCCAGAATGTGGCCAGGTTGGGTTTGGTCTATCCTGAGATGACAATAAGTAAATCATTTACTGTCCTGTCCAAACAATTTTGTCACACAACCTATGGAAAATTTAATGATAATACCATTTTTATTCATTTTAATGATAATAATAATAATAAAATACATCATTAAATTTTGATATAGCACCCTATCTAGCTAACATAAGCCACTCTAGAGCGCTTTACCCTACATAGATATACAACTAACACAATTACCATATACATAATCAATACAATTTTTGAGGAGTTTACAGGAGCTGCCTTATCAGGTGCTAACAACTAGTCCTATGCCACCTGGCTTATATTTCCCTATGTGTGTATGCCTGCGTTTGTGCTAGAGATGTAATGTGCTATATATTTGAAGCAGGACCGTGCTTCCAACAGCATCATTTATTAGTGCCACCTCACTTGAATGCTACACCACAGATCAAACTCCACCTGGGTTGTTGTAGTTGTGTCGGCAGAAGAAAAAAACTTTCTCTGAATATCCATGCATACGACGACTTTGGGGATCGAACCCTGACCGCCTGCATAGGAGGCCGAAGTGTTAACCACTCGACTAATTTGCCCATTAATGGATGGTTCCCGGTGATGCAATGCCTCGGGCTAGACATTTAAGAATCTTACCCCTTTGGTTGGGTTTACCGTCTTACCCCCAAGGTGGGAAAGGATTATATTATTCCATCCTGACAAATGCCAGGTCCATTCTTTAATCAAGAGACATCTTAAAGTCTATCCATATATACTTCATAGACACAAAGTCAAACATGTGTCAGAAGCCAAATACCTGGATGTTACGATAAGATCAGACATAAAATGGAAATAATATCACTAGGAAACCCAACATGGCATTTTCCAGGTGTAATCTAAAAGTAATATCTACTGAAATCAAAGAAAATGCATATAAGTGAGAATATGCAAGTCCAGTTTGGGACACTTATCTAAAACTAGAAAATGTCTGAATAAGTTGATGATTTTCTATATATAGTAACAGTGACCTGGGCCTTGACCTTGGAACCCTGCAACAGAAGGATGTCAGAGGTATACCCATATTTGACCTTTGCATAAAGTTTAATCGAAATCCATGAAAGAATGAAGTTGCTTAGTGTTTAAATTGAATAAGTTGATGATTTTCTATATATAGCAAGTGTGACCTTGGCCTTGACCTTGGATCCCTGAAACACAACGATGTCTGAAATATACTCATACTTGACCTTTGTATAAAGTTTGATCAATATCTGTCAAAAAATGAAGTTGCTAAGTGTTTACATTGAATCGGGACGGGACGGGACGGATATGGGCAACACTATATGCCCCCTCCCATTTTATGGCGGATTGTACCTTTGTATAAAGTTTGACAAATATCTGTCAAAAAATGAAGTTGCTAAGTGTTTACATTGAATCGGGACGGGACGGGACGGATATGGGCAACACTATATGCCCCCTCCCATTTTATGGCGGATTGTACCTTTGTATAAAGTTTGACAAATATCTGTCAAAAAATGAAGTTGCTAAGTGTTTACATTGAATCGGGACGGGACGGGACGGATATGGGCAACACTATATGCCCCCTCCCATTTTATGGCGGATTGTACCTTTGTATAAAGTTTGACAAATATCTGTCAAAAAATGAAGTTGCTAAGTGTTTACATTGAATCGGGACGGGATGGGACGGACATGGGCAACACTATATGCCCCTCCATTTTATGGCGGGGACATACAAATATACTGATGAGATAGAGATGGTTCACTACAGGGCGACCCATTTTGTTACCAACCTTAATTATCCTTATATATATAATGCCTCAGGCATTGGTAACGTGTTGGAAAATTTAAAATAGAGCAGTCTTGTAGATTGTAAAAAGGATGTGAGGCTACCATGCTCTACAAAATATGCCTTAGCAAAGTTGCAATTAATTCTACACATCTGGTCCCTTTAACTAGACAATCTCAGCAATATCATCTTTTTTTCTAAACTATTTCCTGTAGAATGTCTGCAGTTAAAAAATTATTCTTTCCCCAGACAATCAATGATTGGAATAAGCTACCACCTTGAAATTATAACGGCAAATGTTATATCCTCCTCTGAATATTTGTTTTGTTCCCGTTCATTTGATGCTGCTACACACATGACATAATCTTCAGCCTGTTAAAGTTGGTTGCAAATTGGTAGAAATAGTCTTTAAAAATATCATAGCTTCATTCAGCAACGAGGCAGATTATACAGCATAATCTCTCCTAGCATTGTGGCATTGTGGCAAACAATAAGGTGTGATGCAAATTACTTTATTTCCCTAGACACATGTACTAAGATGTTCAAAGTTAGCATAGCCTCTTACCCATCATCTTTTACATTACCAGGGAGAGGTGTATGACTTTGACCTCCTATCTGATCACCGCATTCCCTACATTTTGAAACAGCGTCTGGTCGTCCACACTGAAATGAATTTAATCAAATTTCATTCATGATATTGAAAATATTAACAATTTGAGCAGTGACTTACATAGATATACACCCAACCCCCAGCCACCAAAATGTGATCTCTTATTCTTAAATTTTGACAGTTGACCACCAAAATCCAAACAGTTGCCACTTGTAGAAATGTATGCTATCATATTAAGGTGTAAATATATTAAAGTTGTTCAAACCATTGACCCTGAAACCTTGACCCAAATTGTAATCATGTGTAGAATTTGAAATTATCCACCTGGATATTTAACCAATAGTTGCAAAATGTTCTCATTTAATGTATCATTAGGTCCCACAGGGTGGGGATACAACCCAGAGCTAATCTTGGTAGCATGATAGTGTTTGCCCCTTCATGCTCAACAAATGCATATTTCAGGTAACAGAATGGTGATCTGAATCATGTCTAACAATTAAGACCAAACGAATAAGTCCATAGGGGCAAGTCATGAATGTATTTGTCCCATGGCCACCGATTGAATATATCGTTCTAAGTGTTGGGATCTCAAATGTTTTATTGTTATGACCAGGAAATTAAGTCCTGAGGGGAAGGCTAGACCCTAGAGGCAATTGTTTTCAGCATGGCTGTGTTTTTCTCACCATGCCCAGCAATTGTGTTTTCGGTTATGGGGCGGAAATTTCAACCATTTCCATGATATGACTATGGACTAAGTTCCCAGGGAGTGGGCATGATTCTGAGGTGATCTTGATAGCATATATATATCCAAACCTTCATGCTTTCGACTGTTTACTTATGTTATAAGATTGGTATGATCTACTGTTTCATTTCATGACACAGGGACTAAGCCACCAAGAGCAGGGCAGACTCCAAACCCTAATCTGATACGATATCTGTATTCCTCTGTTCATGCCCAGCAATTGCATATATTATCATAGGGGTTGGGGTAACATCCATTTCCATGTCAGAATCAAATCTTGGCCGGACTCCTGCAATTGTGCAATTTTGAATCATCACCACCACAGAATGCTTCATTCATTTCTTTATTTCAATTTATCATTGAACCTCAATGATGGCTCTAGACCAAATTTGGTTAAAATCCCTCCAATCCTACAGAAAGTAAAGGATTTTGAGGATTTACCCCTACTAATTATATTGGGCCGGGCCATCCATCTGCCCCAGTTTGAGTCCCTGTTGCTCAAAATTTGTTTAAACCAAATTTAGTAAAATTCTTCACATGCTGAAAGAAGGAATTATATTTCAAATATTTATACTATTTCCCTGCTTAGGTCCCACCCTTTTCACTCTGGGGGGACCACTCCATCTGTTTTTACACAACTGAGTCCCTTTTGCCCAAGGATACTCCAGACCAAATTAAAAAAAAGAACATAAAATCCTTCCATTTATACAGATGGAGAAATAGTTTGGAAATGTATCCCTATTTCCCATTAAAGGACTCGCCCTTCTGCCCCAAGGGTGCAACACCCTCTATTTATAAAGCAGTTCAGAAGAATTCATTAGAAGAAATTGTGGATGGATGATAAACAATGATCACTACAGTAAGGCATAAATTAACCTTGGTCCTTCCTATCAAGGTGAGCTAATTAACTTAATTTGATTATGGGTTCATAAGATATTCTGTACACCAGCCTTTTGCTCCAAAGTGATCAAGTGTGAACTTTTACTTTTAACTTGGTCTGAGTTTTGTTTAATTACCTTTAATTAGCAGTTATTTGAACTGTGAAAAGCAGTCATAATACAGAATAGTGGGGTGGTCATATTGCTAAAGCAACCAATACAAAGGAATATAGAGAAATAAAACGGGACTGAATACAAGTGCCATCAATAGCGGGGTGGTCTTAATTCCGATGTGGACATTTACTGTTCTGTATTTGCAAGCTTTTGTACCTTATGATTATATAAAAATACTCACATCCCCAATAACATAACGATGACCTCTAGGACAACCTGAAACATTAAATTTTGTAAATTAACGTAAAAACAAAATAGAGTAAAATGTGAACTTTGATATTTGACCTTTTACTACTTTGAAATAATTGTCATATCACAAAAAAGGTTACTTACGATAAATGACAGGATTTTCGTTGCCATTCCTGGCAGCTAGGAGAGCCTCTTGGACTTCAGTGATATCATCTTGTGGCATAGTGGGTAAGAAAGAGGTCTGCAGAATATTGTCATTGAATATTATTTGTATTACATAAAAGAAGTGATGTTGGTTGTAATAAAGAAGTAAAACGAAGTTTGATAAAGATGACAACATTTAATAAGATAAAAAATTGAACAACAATCAAAACATACAGCCATCAGTATTCAGAAAGGATGAAAAAATGTTCTCACAAGTTTGAGTTTAACTGTACTATATTTTCATTCTATAAATTACTGCAACTATTTCAAATATTGGCTCTGTTTCTCAGCAATACCTGTCCTTTCTTTCTGCCCCCATGAAGTTGGGTGGATTTTAGATATTTATTTCAATTTCACCGCTTGGGCCCCGCCCCTTTGCCCCAGGGGGTGGGGAGTTGGGGTAACACCCTCTGTTTTAACAAAACTGAGTCCCTTTTGCCTAAGGATACTCTTCACAAAATTTGGTTACAATCCCTATAATTGTACTGATGGAGAAGGATTTTAAATATTTACCTCAAGTTCCACTTTTTGGCCCCGCCCCTCAGCACCCAGGAGAGTCACACCCTCCACAAAATTGAGACCCTTTTGTCTAACGATAGTGTAACGACCTCTGCCCTTAGGTGGACCATACTCAGCGTTTAAACAATACTGAGTTCACCTTGCATATAATGATTTTCTGGACCAATCTGGTTAAAATCCCTCAAATCTACTGAATGGAGAAGGATTTTAGAGATTTACCTCAATATTCCCCATTGAGCCCCAATCCTCTGCCCAAAGGAGAGTCAAACCTTCTTTCTGTTTCAAAATACGTTACCACAGTCATTATAATGCATATTCCAACCTTACCTGGCTCTTTACATGCCTAAGCCCTCGGAGAACAATAGCGGGATTTCGACCTCTATTGAGTCTTCCCTGGGGTTTGTTTTGGCGGGTTCGGCCTGTTCCGGGGCAGTTGTAAAACAGTTTGTTTCTTTGGACCCGGACCTTTCTCTCACCCCACCTTCCGTTTTGTCGGTCGACGTGGGTGAGGGTTTGGGCTCTGTCCTGGTCACCACGGTGACTGAGGGACAGGGGGACGGCCTTCTCTCCCCATTTGTGGTGGGAGGGCAGATGGCCCAACATTCCCTTAGGAATGTTAAACAGGCCAGCCATGTTGTGTCCGCTCCTTCAGAGCATGTTGCCTCCCCTAGAATCTGCCTCCTTGGCCTCTGCTAGGTCTCTTGCGGAGGAACGAGGCTTTTCTTCGTCCCTCGCTAAGGTCAATCTAATTAAAATCATATCTTCACATCACTCCCGTTTACTGATATGTCGCGTTGAAGATCTAACAACATCCCATAGAGGGTCACATCAGAGGTCAACATGAATGCATTATCGCATTTATAACAAGCCAATTAAAACGCGACATAACTCTTTCATTCAACCAATCAGAAAGCAGGACCTGTAGCATTTAATGCAGACACCTCGTAGCCCAAAATTTCGTCTGGTCCAGTGATAGTTTGAATATTGCGAAGCCTGTCATTGGTTAATTTTAGTTTCAGGATGTTAAACTTTTTAACGACAACATCACCAGAAGAGGAAGTCTCTCTTATTTCAAAGCAAAATCCACAAATTGTACAAACGTTGTCTTGTAGATAGACACGGCGTGGTGTCATGGGCGCCGCCATTTTCAATGCTCATTTGACACCTCTCGGTCTTTTATCATGGCAAGTGTGTTCCGAAATCATTACATCATCACTTACAGAAATGCGTAAGCTCTCATCTGATTGGTTAATGCAAAGGTCGCCTGAACATGACCCTCTACGGGATGTTGTTAGATCTTCAACGCAACATATAAACGG
Organism: Mizuhopecten yessoensis; assembly: GCF_002113885.1. Taxonomy (NCBI): domain Eukaryota; kingdom Metazoa; phylum Mollusca; class Bivalvia; order Pectinida; family Pectinidae; genus Mizuhopecten; species Mizuhopecten yessoensis. The sequence continues at coordinate 378,997 of NW_018407803.1, read as the reverse complement.
GAATAATTTTAATTAGATTGCACTAAGGTCAATGCATTATTAAAACAGAAGGTGAGCAAGCCTTGCAAGCCTTTTTCCCCTCTCTGCCTTACAGGTCGTGGTTGCTGACATCGCAGATTTAGCTGCAGATATGTACCGCATCCATGACCCAGTCTTAGCCCCTAATTCTGTTTCCCTTGAGAGGAATCTGGATAAGTGGCCTGGGCGGTGTGTTGACCAGGTTGTGATGGGGCCTAGGGACCACTCTAAGTTGGAGCGCCTCCTTAGGCTGGCTCTCCATGTTCTGTCCTACGCAGACTGGTTAACTTCTGCGTTGCTGGCTGCGAGCTGCAAGTCGATGGAGCAGCTCCCCTGCAAAGTTGGACTGATGGAGCGCCTCAGCCAGGCAATTTGCAAGGCACATCTTGATGCGATGGCCTTTCTGTCGGCTGCCATGTCAAACCTTGTTGTTGCCCGCCGGTTGTCAGTCCTTTCTGGACTGCCAGTCGGCGATTCCTATTGGGCTACCCTTTTGGAGGCTCCCTTGACTGGCGAGGATTTGTTTAGCGGGGTCCTTCCCTCGGTGCAATCTGAGATGAGGTTGGACCCGTTTGCGTCTGTAGATCCACGCCACAGTTCTGCAGGCAAGGGCACTAGCAGGAAGAGGCAGGCTTCTGCCTCCTCCAGGCGTAGGAGGAAGAAGGCAAAGACTGCTGCCCTTGGGCGCGGGAGGCTCTGCCGATGTGGTTTGGGAAGGGCTAGATTGGCTCCTTCCAGACTTGCCAGTAGGCGGTCGGCTGTCCCATTTCGTTCCTCAGTGGAAAGAAATCACATCAGACAGTTGGGCCCTAGGGGTTGTGTTCAAGGGTCTCTGCATCCCGCTTCTTAGGGATCCACCTCTGGCGCGAGAGCTTTCACCGGACCGGTGATCCCCAGGGTTTACTTCCGGGTCTACCTCGTGAAGAAGAAGTCTGGTGCCTGGAGGCCTATTATCGACCTCAGTACATTCAACACGTACGTCGATTCCCTGCACTTCCAGATGGAAACGCCACGACGCATCATTGCGTCAGTGCATCCAAGGATGTGGACTACGTCCATCGATCTGAAGGATGCTTAATTTCTCATCCCTGTCAGGAGGTCGGCCAGGAAGTTTCTCAGGTTCACTTTCGAGCAGAAGGTTTTCCAGTTTCGCGCTATGCCCTTCGGCCTCACTACGGCCCCCTTGGTTTTCACCAAGTTGTTGCAGGTAGTAGTGGGGCACCTCCAGAGTCTCGGGGTAGATGCACACATCTACTTCGACGACTCCCTGTTGCTCCAAGTGGATCCAGTTATCCTGTCCCGGAGCAGGAGGTCGGTTCTAGGCGTTCTGTGCCGCCTAGGGTTCGTCCCTTCCAGGGAGAAGTCAGAAGTTCTCCCCTTCCAGGAATTTGTTTTCCTCGGTTATCGGTTCAGAACCGATCTGGAGTTGGTCCTTCCACCAGCGTCCAAGTTCGAGAAGCCCTCTCTGTTGGTCTCCGTTCTGGTCGGTGTGGGGCGGATTCAGGTTCAATGGTTCCTTCGGTTCCTCGGTTACCTGAATTTACTGGCAGATGTGGTTCCCTCCAGCTGTCCCTTCTGTCAGTTTGGTCTCCGGTGTCTTGGAATGGGATGTGTACATTCCTCTGCCGGAGTTGGTGAAGGAATCAGCTCGTTGGTGGACTCTCGAGAGCAATGTCTTGGCAGGAGTTCCTCTGGTTCGGGCATCTCCTGTTATGACCTTTTACACTGACGCGTTGACCGGTTGGGGTGCATACCTTTCAGGTCAGACGTCGGCGGGGGTGTGGTCAGGGGAGCAGCTTTCAGAACACATCAATGTTCTGGAAATGCGGGCTGTTCTGTTGGCCCTAAGGGGCGTTCGACTCACCCTGCAGGGCAAGGTCATTTGTCTGGCGACAGACAACTCCACCGTGGTGGCTTATCTGCAGCGCCAGGGAGGCACCCATTCCCCGGCTCTGTGTGCTTTATCTACCCAGGTCCTGTTGCTGTGTCAGGAGATCAGTCTCGATCTCATGGTGAGGCACCTTCCAGGTCATCTGAATGTTCTGGCCAACACTATGTCTCGGTGTTCCGGTCTCTTTGCCTGGTTTTGGGACAGACCCCATGTGGATCTGTTCGCCACGGCCCTGAACTTTCGACTCCCTATGTTTGTGTCTCCGGTTCCAGATCCTATGGCCATGGCGGTGAATGCTCTATCCCAGGACTGGTCGGTAATGTACGCGTATGCGTTTCCTCCCTTCAATCTGGTGGGCAGGGTGTTGGAGAAGATTCTTCTACACCCTTGTACTGTATTGCTGGTTGCACCACTCTTGCCTCGACAACCTTGGTTTCCTCTGTTGCGCCGGCTTTCGGTGGACTTCCAACGCAGCATCTCACCCCTGTGGGATCTGCTGTCTTAACCGAGGTCCAAGAACAGCTCCACCTTCACGGTTTGATGCTATCTCGGGAAGGCTCACTCAGATGGGCTTTTCTCGAGAAGTTGCAACTCGCATCGCAGGATCACTAAGACCTTCGTCTTCCGCCGTCTACCAATTTCGATGGTCCGCCTTTGGTGATTGGTGTGTCGGACAGTCGATTGATCCAGTCTCTGCCTCTGTTCCCGTTGTAACCGACTTTCTTTTGTCTCTGTTCCAGGACAAAGGTCTGTCTCCGGGAACTATTGCGGGCTATCGTTCAGCCATTACTAGTGTGCAGGCTTTCTATGGTAGCAAGTCTGTGGGCTCGGATGCTTCATTGTCTGCTTTCATTAGGGGCTTCTACATTCTGCCTCGTTCATGGCAATTGGTCCCTAGGTTGAATTTAGCACTTGTGCTAGATTCCTTGTTAAGGGCACCATTCGAGACCCTCCAGTCGACGGATCGGAAGTTTCTTACTTTCAAGACTGTGTTCTTGATAGCCTTTGCTTCCGGTCGCCGCAGAAGCGAGATTCATGCTTTCAGCAGATCTCCTTCTTGCCTTGGTTTTTCGGCTGGCCATTCTTCGGTCTCAGTGACCACTGATCCCTCCTTTTTAGCTAAGAACCAGGTTCCCTGTTTCACCCCAGGGCTTGTGGTTATCGCTTCTTTGACTTCAACTCTGGATGGTGATTGTCATGATTGCCTGCTCTGCCCAGTTCGGGCCTTGCATTACTACTTGGCCAGAACAGGGGGGGCGGGACACTCGTCTCGGCTGTTCCAGTCTCTCCAGCCTGGTCGCTCCGATAGCTCTGCGGCGACGATCTCGCGCTGGATTGTTCAGACTGTTCGAGCTGCGTATGAGTCGGCAGGGGATCAGTCCTTGCGGGTGTCAGGGGTTAGGGCTCATGAGGTTCGTGCTTAAGCTACTTCGCGGGCCTTATTTAATGGTTTTTCTTACGCTGAGGTCATGACAGCTGCTGTTTGGAGGGGTCATTCTATGTTTACGGAGTTCTATCTCCGATCTTTGTCGGGACAGTCTGACGGGTTGTATTCTTTGGGCCCCCTTGTGGCTGCCTAATCTGTTGTCTGTCCTCCCTCTTCTTTTGCATGAGCCTCATTATGTCTTCTCCGCGTGATCTGGAACGCTGGTCGTAATCAGGCTCTGTGTCACAAAAGAAAAGGTATTTTGCATATTTCCTCCGGGGGTATGGGTCCTATTGTTGGAACCCTTCATCGCTCCATGGAGACACAACTGCGGTAAGTCGAATTCGCATTATAATGACTGTGGTAACGAATTTTGAAATAGAATTGAAATTTCTCTTGTGAAACCAATTTCTATTATAAATACTTACCACAGTCATTAAGTGAGTTCCCTCCCAGCCTCCCCTTGTCTCCTTGGCTCTCACATTTTTGGGCTTTGGAATTATGAAGTGGGGAGCATGGCTTCGTGCGTGAATACTGCCGTCTGATTGGTGGGTTTTCCAGGGGTTCACCATGGGGGGAATTTTTTTTTATTTACGTATGTAAAGAGCCAAGTAAGGTTGGAATATGCATTATAATGACTGTGGTAAGTATTTATAATAGAAATTGGTTTCACAAGAGAAACCTCAAATTTCTACAAAATCAAGTCCAATTTGCATAAGAAACAAACTTGCTCCAGACCAAATTTATTAAAAATTCATTGAGGCATTCAGGACTATAGTAGCACAGTACCAGTATATTAAGAGATACTTACCAACATCATTTTCTGTGGTAAGAGTACCAGTATGAGATATACTAACCACCACCATAGTTCTAGTAAGAGTACCAGTATGAGGGATACATACCGCCATGTTTTGTGGTAGGAGTACAAGTATGAGGGATACATACCGCCATGTTTTGTGGTAGAAGGGCCAGTGTAATAAGAGATACATACTGCCATGTTTTGTGGTAGAAGTACCAGTATGATGAGGGATACATACAGCCGTGTTCTGTGGTAGGAGGGCCGGTGAAATGAGGGATACATACAGCCATGTTCTGTGGTAGGAGGGCCAGTGTAATAAGAGATACATACCACCATGTTCTGTGGTAAGATTACCAGTATGATGAGGGAAACATACCACCATGTTCTGTGGTAGGAGTACCAGTATGATGAGGGATACATACAGCCGTGTTCTGTGGTAGGAGGGCCGGTGTAATGAGAGATACATACCACCATGTTCTGTGGTAGGAGGGCCAGTGTAATAAGAGATACATACCGCCATGTTCTGTGGTAGGAGGGCCAGTGTAATAAGAGATACATACAGCCATGTTCTGTCGTAGGAGTACCAGTGTAATAAGGGATACATACCACCATGTTCTGTGGTAGGAGGGCCAGTGTAATAAGGGGTACATACCACCATGTTCTGTGGGAGGAGTACCAGTGTAATAAGGGATACGTACCACCATGTTCTGTGGTAGGAGGGCCAGTGTTATAAGAGATACATACCGCCATGTTTTGTGGTAGGAGGGCCAGTGTAATAAGGGGTACATACCACCATGTTCTGTGGGAGGAGTACCAGTGTAATAAGGGATACATACCCCCATGTTCTGTGGTAGGAGTACCAGTGTAATAAGAGATACATAGTGCCATGTTCTGTGGTAGGAGGGCCGGTGTAATGAGAGATACATACCGCCATGTTCTGTGGTATGAGGGCCAGTGTAATAAGAGATACATACCACCATGTTCTGTGGTAAGATTACCAGTATGATGAGGGAAACATACCACCATGTTCTGTGGTAGGAGCACCAGTGTAATAAGAGATACATACTGCCATGGTCTGTGGTAGGAGGGCCAGTGTTATAAGAGATAGATACAGCCATGTTTTGTGGTAGGAGGGCCAGTGTAATAAGGGATACATACAGCCATGTTCTGTGGCAGGAGGGCCAGTGTAATAAGGGATACATACAACCATGTTCTGTGGTAGGAGTACCAGTGTAATAAGGGATACGTACCACCATGTTCTGTGGTAGGAGGGCCAGAGTAATAAGAGATACATACAGCCATGTTCTGTGGTAGGAGGGCCAGTGTTATAAGAGATAGATACAGCCATGTTTTGTGGTAGGAGGGCCAGTGTAATAAGCGATACATACTGCCATGTTCTGTGGTATGAGGGCAAGTGTAATAAGAGATACATACAGCCATGTTCTGTCGTAGGAGGACCAGTGTAATAAGGGATACATACCCCCATGTTCTGTGGTAGGAGGGCCAGTGTTATAAGAGATACATACCGCCATGTTTTGTGGTAGGAGGGCCAGTGTAATAAGAGATACATACAGCCAAGTTCTGTGGTAGGAGGGCCAGTGTAATAAGAGATACATACCACTATGTTCTGTGGTAGGAGTACCAGTGTAATAAGAGATACATACCGCCATGTTCTGTGGTAGGAGGGCCAGTGTAGTAAGAGATACATACCGCCATGTTCTGTGGTAGGAGGGCCAGTGTAGTAAGAGATACATACCGCCATGTTCTGTGGTAGGAGGGCCAGTGTAATAAGAGGCTGTAACAGAGTGTTGTCTTCTGGAACCTGTAGGAAGGTGATCCCTGCGTGGGCAAGCAGACACACAATGCTCTGGTCGCGCTGCTCCATTCCTGGGTGGATGTTGAACTGTTCAATTTGTTGCCACATTGTGTTTTGGAACAACGCTGTAAGGAGTTTCTCCTGTATAACAATGTTAGTGTTTTCATTTAATTCATGTCATGTAGTTATTTAATGGCTTCTTAAACAAATATAGTTATTCTTCAATGTGAAAATAATAATTTTCAGCCTTTTATGCATGCATGACGTTTTGCACTCTGCCATCCAAAGATATCCCTGTACACCAAATCTGGTTATTCCAGGTGAAATAGTACAGAAGATATGTCCCTGACAAACATTTTCAAAAGTAAAGGTCAAAGGTCAAGTCATATGTCACAATGAACTCATTATTGCACCCCACAATCCCAAGATATCCTTGTTCACCAAAACTGGTTGCTCCAGGTGAAAAAGTACAGAAGATATGCCAAAGACAAACTTTTTCAAAAGTTAAGGTCAAAGCATAGCATAGGTCACAGTGAGGTCATAGTGACCTTCTTTTTGCACTCATGCCAGGTACTTACTAGCCAATTATCATCACTCAGGGCCACCCAATTATTCAAAAGAAGTTGTTTAAAGGTTATATTTGACCCCTGAGACCCTGAATGTGGGTCAAGGTAATTTATTTGAGGAAATTTGATAACACTTTCTCCCAGGTATCTACTCTCTAAATATCATAGGACCTCCCCCTAGATCCTCCAGTTCTCAAGAAGAAGTGGTTCAAAGAAAAAGTTGATGAACAATGGATAACACATCATACCATACCATGCCAGGTGAGCTAAAATACAGAATGTTCCATGTCCTTGGTATATAGACATAACAGAGAATTACTCCAATGCATTTTAAACAAGAGGCCTAGGGTCTTAATAGCTCGCCAGGATTTCTATTTTCCAATTAAAACCTATCAAATATCATAACTGTGAACTGTGTATAAAAGAGTACAAGACATATAAGCTGTAAAAAGGACTTAATTCCCTTTGGCTGACTGCAAGACTCAAAGGACATGAGTGTATTCCTCATGCCCAGCAATTTTGTAAACGGTTATAGTAAAGGAATCCATGTTATGACCCAGGAAGTAAGTCCTCACAGACCTGAAGCCAGACCTCAATCCTAGTAGCAAGAGTGTATTTACCTCTCCTTGGCTTACAATTGTATTCATGCTTATAGGGTGAGCATTTCAATTGTTTCTATGTAATGACCCAGGCAGTAAGTACCTTTTCGTGTTATGACATAACTTTTTCCATTAGCACCTGCCCCCTAGTTCCCAGGGGAGCCACACCATCAGCTTATGTTATACAACATAATGTCCCCTTAGGATACTCTTAACCAAACTACCCGTCTGCCTACAAGTGGTCACATCCTCCATTTATACTGAATTGGGTCCCCTTTTCCCAAGGATGCTCTAGACAAAATATGGTTAAAATGCCTCCATTTTTACGGAAGGAGAATGATTTTAATTTTTAGTCCAAAGTGTGGATGGATGGACGGACGGACAGATGGACGGACATTCCCCATACAATATGAGACAAGATGAGTTCAAAACAGCATTACGATACATACCTGTCCTCTGAAAAGCTGATGGCCTGCCATGGCTTTCATGAGACTTTCAATAGTCTGAAATAACATATTTAAACTTGCTAAGGATTGGAATCAAATTTTATTTACTTGAGAAAAAAAAATCAAATGACTATAACACTTGCTTGTGACGTACAGTACAGGAAGTAGTGACCAAGTAGATCACTCATTGTTACACTCTCTAAATACTGAGGCATAGAGGATTAAGGCACAACAGTATCGATACCATTTTTCATCCCAGTTGAGACTGAAATCCTTTTCACAGAGCAGAAACGCTTACCAATATTTCTAATTTGATAACACTTTGAAATTAAAACCAATTTTAGATAAGGTCATTCTGCCTTCCAAGGACACATAGATATCACAGATATGTGGCTAAGTCTTTGACACTGACAAGATTTGTTTTATTCAAAAGTAACAAACAATTGCGCTCAAGGTAAATGTAGTGTTTTGAAGAGATGGAAAAACATGATATTAAAATGAATAAGTATGAAGGTTTGATTCAATTTGTCATATAGATCTCTTTAAAGAAACAAAAAATGTTACATTTTTTGTGAGTCCATGACACCTTCAAAGTATCACATTAGGGAGATCCAGGGGTTTACAGGTATGTAAAGGCTCAAACATACTTCATGTAAGGTGAGCTTCAAATCATAATAAGGTAATATTTTATAGTATTTATATATGTGTTTCCAGAAATCACTGTCTACCTCTGGTTGTGTTTTCCTACTGTCCTCTGTGTAGACATAGGACATGGTGACTTCTCTGTACACTGCCAACAATAAAGTCACTCTCTTCTTCCAATCCATATTTCTTAAACCCTTCAATGAAAGTACAAGTATTAATGGTTTTCAAATGGTATAAAACTCTTAAGGAAATAGATTTATTTGATTTAAACATCTATATTAGCATTGTATGCTCTTTATTCCAAGTATGTACATGCTGGAGAAATGTGTTATGAGGTTTACTGTAAGCTGTATGTATCCCTAGCGGAGCCAGTGCTATTTTATGGTACTGGAATCTGGGGTCTCAATAAATATAGAGAAGTGGCTATGGTTCAAAATAAAGCATGCAGGTATTTTTGGGTGCTGCTAGAAAAGCAAGTAATGTAGCCCTTCGAGGAGATATGGGTTGGAATTCATGTGAAGTTAACCAATTAACTGAAGTTTTTAGACTATATTTAGGTATAAAAAATTGCGATGATAGCAGACAATTCATAAATGGTCATGTTCTATTAGAAAATCCTGGGACTCTCGGGTTGTTAGTCTGATAGCGGAGAAAATTTTAAGTGAAGTTTTAACCGTAAATACATCAACGTACAAATGTATGAAGGGTATTAAGAATGTCCTGAGTTCTGAAGATGATGATAAGTGGCAGTTGTCTTTGTGGGATGACACAAACAATGTAAATGGTAATAAACTGAGTACATATAGAACTTACAAGTACAGTATTGTTTCATACCTGAAGCTGTTGTATAAGGTTGTCAGGATCCTGGCCCAGTAAACATTTAGTGATCATCTCACGACAGGTGATGTACTGTTCCCCACATACCACGTACAGGTCAGAGCACTCAAGGTTCTACACGTCAAACATAACAGGTAAACATGTTATTATAACTATCTACATAAGAGCAAGTCTGATTTGATTGATCACATGAGAGGGAAATAAAACATCATGTAATCTAGTTTCCCCCTGTCATATTTCCTTTAAGAGCAACAGGTACTACACCCAAGTACTACGTATACAGTCTGAGTCACTGAAGCAGGGGACAACCAGGGTGGGTCAACCTGATCATCATTGCTACTGTGTTGTTGCTTTATTTTGGAATGATAGGTTATATATTGTCCTTGTGATAGGAAAACACCATTTTTAGTTTATCCTGGATTATAACATCTTTCACTTGGACTCTTGGGAAACAAAGAATGGTATATATGTGTCACTCTAACAAGTGCAATACATGTATTATGTACATGAGTTCCCTACTCAAACATTTTGTTCCCAGGAATGTGATTTTGTTTTTGTTAATATAGAGTTTGACCACTGAAGGTCAAACATTTATTCAGTGTATATCTGACCGCCTATTTATATATAATTAGGTCAGGAGTACTCCCAAAACACAGCACCCCATATCAGTCTTATTGAGTTACCAGATAGTACAGTTTGTATCTGGATGTTGCTGACCAATAACAGTATCTTATAAGGCTGACAATTCCCTGGGCTGCCTTTGATGTTTATGTGAAAACTGGGTGAACTGACCAGATAGAATCAGTCCTGGTGTGGTCTTTGAAGGAGCTCAGATACTCTGGCCATACTATGTTATATGTGCTGTCCCTCAATAATCAACATTTACTCTTAAGCTGAGTTGGTTTTGTTGGTTATTCATTGTAATAGCACCATTGAGAGTGACATTGTTATACATTTCTACAATCTACTCTTATATCATTCATGCAAAACACCAAAAACATATTTCTATCACACTAGTGGTTGATTGTGGGCCATATTGACTTGGTTAAGAATCAGCTAATTCTAACATACCTAAATACATTTGTGTTTTTAGCTGTCTTTTCAGATTTCTTTTCTCTGTTCACTGCGCATTGTAGTTCTCCTAGTCTATCATGTTGTCATTTTGAGCAATGTGACCTGTGATGCACGATTTATTTATCTGAGTTTGTTGTTGTTTAATCAGATGTACTTGTGTCGACTGGATTTTCTGCATCTTACTGATCTTGCAAGAGGACCCAATATTATCTGTCTCTCTATATATCATGCATCTGTTAGAGTTATCATCTTTTGGTCTGGATTTTCCTTCGGTGTGTTTCATAACCATTGATTTGCGAATTGGTTTAGATATATATGCTGTTCTGACATTCCTTTGTTTAAAATACATGTAGATACAAAATGCTCTATTATATGTCACAAATAATGTTATCTTTACATCAATCAACGCAAGATATGGCAACACTTCAAAGAGTGGTATCAACAGCTCAATATGTCGCCAACATATAGAGCACCGTAATTATGTACATCATTTGGCCATGTGACCTGACTGGAAGCAGCCTTTACCTCTTTGGGAAAAGTCACCCAGTGCGCCCTTTAATTCATTATCAAAACTAACTCTGTTGGGACATGGCAGGCTTTACCTTTGATTTGTGTTAAAAGTGAAAAATACATAAACATCAGCTGATCTATCATTAAAGTTGATAGGCTCAAGAAATATGTCTCCTTCAATAATACAGTTGAACCCGGTTATATTGAATTCCTCATATTGAAAATTTTCTTTCATTATAACAGGTGTACAATGTAGCCAATATGCATTACCGAGAACCAGTAATGTAGTGAAAACAATCCATATTACTGCAAGTACAAAACGTGCAAAAATCATCATTAAATGATTTTTAATTTTGAACTACCAACTAACATATTTTAAATACAGGTATTATCATCACAAACTTTTGAAAAAAGTGTGTAATACAAGACTGTTTACAAGCTTAAGATTGTGACTGAGTTAAGACACATCAGTGTTACGCACGGAAGGGAACAGATTAATTGTCAGCAACATGAGCTTGTGCCTGTAGATGATTTTTGCACAATTGCCAATCAACTGTTTCCGTTCTCTGGGTGGCTTATGCTATCCCTTACCCTTCTATATTACGAAATAACAACACTGTTTGGAATAGAAGCTAATCTTGTGAGACATACTTAATCAGTACACACACGTGCTGCCCCAATTAACACCTGTGATTTACCCTACCTGGCTATTGATTCCAGCCACTGATCACCTGGTGACCAGTTGAGCTTCTGTTCTAACCGATATTGTTTTAACCTATTTAGTGGTCATGAGGAATGAATACAAGAGCCCCAGAGGGCCTGTATTGCTCACCTGAATGTTTAAGCAAATATTCTCATTAAATATTATATTGTACTACAAATGTTTCACTCGCAAACTTTGTCGGCTCCATCTGTTAAAACTTTCAACCAAATATTATTATACGATTCCATGCTTTTTGGTTCTACTTCAGAAGTTGTTTGAAGTGTTTGACATATTTTTCCCTGTGACCTTGTAAGTAGGTTAAGATAATCTATTTACTGAGGGAAATATACAATAAGAACAAACCGTCTCTCTGTTAAGATCCAGCATCTGAAGCCATCGTCTCATGTAAGCGTCTCCAGATTTACACACCGACTGGTAACTGTCGAGTCCATAGCAACGACACAGCTGCTTGATAAAGAATATACTGAAAGAAAACAATTATTAAGATAACAATGTGTTAAAGACTGATGTTAGACCGACCCAGAAATAATAACTCTTTGTAAGCAATATACAAGAACCTTCTCCTAGCTCTTGAGAGTTTTTAGAAGAATTTTCAACTGTGAACTGTTGAAAGGAAAAAACCTATTGCACAACAAGTTTCAAGATGGCTGCAAAATCGGCAATTTCAAACTTAATAAAAACAATTATGAAGATACTTAAAATTAATTTGACTTCCATTTTTGACCCTGTCCCGAAGGAGGATCTGAAATATGCATATGAAATTGATGATTAATGTGTGTGTATTTTAGATACTAAAGACATTCTTCAGACCAGCAATATATCTTTTGAACTTTGAATTAACTTTTGTTATGTTTTAGCTTTGTGTTTATTTTCTGACTAAACGACCATGAGATGTGATATAAATCTACAAATAATGTGTATTTGTTCAACCATTTCTTATTCATGTTTTTTTTTTTTTTTGTGACTTGTTTCAGACATTTTCTTGGCTTTTGATGAATGAGACAATACTCGCCTGCTGGTCTTAAGCCTATTGGGATCACGCGCTAGGCTACATGTCTTTTTCTGTCTTACACGGCAGGGTCGCCTGCCTCCTGTCGAGATCGCCCGATGAGTTAGTTGTCATGTTGATGTGTATTTTGTATGTAAAGTTCTTTGTTTTGTTTTAGGTCATATTATGTTGAGTAGTTTAAATTACTTCGTGAGCAGCCCCCAAGAATGCCAGAGACAAAAGAAGAATGTTGAAGACAAAAACTGACTTTTACCTTGAAATAGGAGTATAAAAATACCCCTTTTGAAGAACTCTTTAGTTATAGTTCAAATGTGTATTACTTAGTATATGTATGGCAAATAGTGTATGGGTATAGTAAATAATAACAAGAATTCCATGGAAGTGGATGTGTCGCCTGCGCAGGAAGCTGGGAGATTGTGCTTAGCACTGCATGAAGTTTGAGTTTGATCGGCCCAAGGAAACTCGAGCTATCACACGAAAACAGATTTTCTATTTATAGTAACAGTGACCTTGACCTTTGACCTTCGGACCTGAAAAGCAATCCAATGCAAGCACTTTTGGTAAGGAAGCTCTGCATGAAGTTTGAGTCTGATCGGCTCAAGGAAACTTAAGTTATCGCACGAAGACAGATTTTCTATTTATAGTAACAGTGACCTTGACCTTTGAGCCTGAAAAGCAATCCCAAGCAAGCACTTTTGGTAAGGAAGCACTGCATGAAGTTTGAGTTTGATCGGCGCAGGGAAACTCAAGTTATCACACGAAAACAGATTTTCTATTTATAGTAACAGTGACCTTGACCTTTGACCTCCGGACCAGAAAAGCGATCCCAAGCAAGCACTTTTGGTAAGGAAGCACTGCATAGAGTTTGAGTTTGATCGGCCAAAGGAAACTCAAGTTATCGCACGAAAACCTCTGTCGATCACGCCGACGATGCCGACATTGCAATACCTATGTGTCACCAGCTTTTCGCAGGCGACACAAAAAATAGTTTTTATGTTTTAAAATAGATAGATATTTCTTACCTGTGTTGTGTACTTTGGCAGAGCCACACTACATTTTCTTATATCTGCTGTTCTGGAAATGTTACCTCCCTTTACTTGCATTAACTTAAGTTTTTAACAGTGTAATTGTGTCAGTGCCTGAAACTTTGCAACAATCCCAAAATTCATTATGAAAAACAATTCTCCATATGAAATTTTAGAAAGGTCCCTCACAAATTTATTTCGAGAAACAGTGCTAACAAACTTTAACTCTCAAATCTAATATGGCTGCCTGTTGGCTATCATGGTTTTCTTTTCAGTCCTAAAATTTGATATACATAAGAAGGGACCATGAGGAACCTTCATATGAAATTCAAGAAAGATCCCTCCAGAACTTTCTGAGAAATAGCACCAACAAACTTTAATTAACTCTCATATTCAAGATGGCTGCCTGCATGTTGGCCATCTTGGTATTGCGATCAGTCCAAAATTTGATATGCATAACTAGGGACCATGGGGAATCTTCATGTGAAATTTGAAAAGATCCCTTCAGCACTTTCTGAGAAAACGCTAACAAGAATTGTTTAAGGACTGACAGAATAACGAACGGAATGACAGATGGCATGATGGACCACTGATGCGGGGTGATTTGAATAGCCCACCATCATCCCACCTGGTGGGCTAATAAAATGCCAAATGACCCATCCGGTCTAGTTGTGTTGTGAAAAATACACATGTGTATGAAGTTAGATATGATCATTTAATTGGTTCAGATACATAATGATCCTCTAGAAAGGACAATGTGATGTCTATTTACCATGGCCACAACCCTCTACTGTATACTGCTACCCAATGTGATGTATATTTACCATGGCCACAACCCTCTACTGTATACTGCTACCCAATGTGATGTCTATTTACCATGGCCACAACCCTCTACTGTATACTGCTACCCAATGTGATGTCTATTTACCATGGCCACAACCCTCTACTGTATACTGCTACCCAATGTGATGTCTATTTACCATGGCCACAACCCTCTACTGTATACTGCTACCCAATGTGATGTCTATTTACCATGGCCACAACCCTCTACTGTATACTGCTACCCAATGTGATGTCTATTTACCATGGCCACAACCCTCTACTGTATACTGCTACCCAATGTGATGTCTATTTACCATGGCCACAACCCTCTACTGTATACTGCTACCCAATGTGATGTCTATTTACCATGGCCACAACCCTCTACTGTATACTGCTACCCAATGTGATGTCTATTTACCATGGCCACAACCCTCTACTGTATACTGCTACCCAATGTGATGTCTATTTACCATGGCCACAACCCTCTACTGTATACTGCTACCCAATGTGATGTCTATTTACCATGGCCACAACCCTCTACTGTATACTGCTACCCAATGTGATGTCTATTTACCATGGCCACAACCCTCTACTGTATACTGCTACCCAATGTGATGTCTATTTACCATGGCCACAACCCTCTACTGTATACTGCTACCCAATGTGATGTCTATTTACCATGGCCACAACCCTCTACTGTATACTGCTACCCAATGTGATGTCTATTTACCATGGCCACAACCCTCTACTGTATACTGCTACCCAATGTGATGTCTATTTACCATGGCCACAACCCTCTACTGTATACTGCTACCCAATGTGATGTCTATTTACCATGGCCACAACCCTCTACTGTATACTGCTACCCAATGTGATGTCTATTTACCATGGCCACAACCCTCTACTGTATACTGCTACCCAATGTGATGTCTATTTACCATGGCCACAACCCTCTACTGTATACTGCTACCCAATGTGATGTCTATTTACCATGGCCACAACCCTCTACTGTATACTGCTACCCAATGTGATGTCTATTTACCATGGCCACAACCCTCTACTGTATACTGCTACCCAATGTGATGTCTATTTACCATGGCCACAACCCTCTACTGTATACTGCTACCCAATGTGATGTCTATTTACCATGGCCACAACCCTCTACTGTATACTGCTACCCAATGTGATGTCTATTTACCATGGCCACAACCCTCTACTGTATACTGCTACCCAATGTGATGTCTATTTACCATGGCCACAACCCTCTACTGTATACTGCTACCCAATGTGATGTATACTTACCATGGCCACAACCCTCTACTGTATACTGCTACCCAATGTGATGTATACTTACCATGGCCATTTGGAGTCACATTCTTCACACAGTTTAGCTGCTGTATCAATCATCTGTCTCAACGGTTTAGTCATCTCAACAGATTTGTCCACAAAGATTTTCTGTACATATTTTGCTACCACACACAGAGCAAACCGTGTCTCTGCCAGAGCATAGAGCTTTTCTATATTTAGTTCCTCTAGTGCTATAAAATTAAGAGCATTTTTCAGTTGTTTTGTAGCCATTTGTACTTCGTCTTTCTCTGGTGTCGCACTTCTGGAAACATCCTGGTGGTATACATCCTACAACAAAGACATACATGTTGCCATTCAGATGACCCGCCAAAGGAAATGTGAAACACAATCCCAAGTTTCCCAAGAGTGGAGGGCAGGGGGACAGAATAATGGAGGTGTGGCAAACAAAAACTACAGAACTACCAAGGCAAATTTAGTGGTTTCGAACGAAATTTGCCAAGGCATTAAAGATTGATGTATGTAAAAGGACCTAGTAATGTAGATTCCTACCTAATTGATTAGCAGGAAGCTTCAGATACCTAAGTAATGATATGGATAAATAATGCAAGACACGAAGCCCAAAATGTTATACAAGAGATTTTGTTTATTATCATCTATATACTAATTTATACCACCTACCGGTAGCATGATAAATTCATAATCATGGGTTGTTAGCATGAGAATACCCCAGAAGAAGTTGAGAAAGACTTGAGAACAACTTGAGAACGGATTTACCCGTTTCCAATTATTTGGGAACGTATTTTCTCAAAAAAGAAGGTCTGCTTGCGCCAGGTGACGTCTTAAACCGGAAGTGATATCCAAACAAAAGTAATCCACGTAAGAATATAATCCGTCATAAACAAATCAATATAAAGTTACGAAAAAATAGTGTGAGGATAATAACACCATTTCAAGCGTAAATGTGCATATGGAAAATCCAATGACAATAGGATTGTTTAAAAAATATTTTTTCGGCATAGTTTCTAGATTCATTGTATTCCTCCACGCAAACCTTCTATTTGCATATATATATATACATTTGTCACAGACCGAGGAATTGCGATCGTTGACCATTGAGCTTATAAATCATTAGGAAATCATGGTGTTTAGTTGACTTTTTTAAATGGAGGAATAAATAAGGTAGTAGTATATAGATGATAAATAGTTTATCATACGGTATTTTCAGTGTTTGTTGTTCGAACAATTTTTTCATCGCTCACACGTAGATAAAATCTCAAGTCCACCTGCAGTGGCCTCTCGATTTTATCCACGTGCTCGTGATGAGAAAATTGTTCTCATGTCAAACACTTGAAAATACGGTGTGATAATCTATAAATATCTCTTCCTACTTGTAAGAGGAAAACATGGTATATAAGACATTGTTGTCAAAAAATCTTGAAGTGACCATATTTTAATGTCTAAGTGGTATTGTTTTACAAAGAAGATTGTCTAGTAAAGATATTAGTACTGACAGACACAGCTTTTCCTTTATTTACAGTGAAATAATCGTCTATAAATAGTCTATTTTATTGTAATATGCAGCTAAAACACTTCCTGAATTCCAGCAGTGCCTTAATATAATCATACGTGATCAGATAGACTTAGACTGACCTGTAGTTGTCATCAGCTGCTAGTCTATATTCTGATCAGATAGACTTAGACTGACCTGTAGTTGTCATCAGCCGCTAGCCTATATTCTGCATGATCAGATAGACTTAGACTGACCTGTAGTTGTCATCAGCTGCTAGCCTATATTCTGATCAGATAGACTTAGCCTGTATACGTAGTTGTCATAAGCTGCTAGCCTACATTCTGATCAGATAGACTTAGACTGACCTGTAGTTGTCATCAGCTGCTATCCTACATTCTGATCAGATAGACTTAGACTGTCCTGTAGTTGTCATCAGCTGCTAGCCTATATTCTGCTTCAAATTAATGTGTGAAGCATGTAATGTTGTTACATTTTTATCTGAATCTTTTTATGCTTTGATTTTTAAATAATTAAACATCTTTGTTAAGTACCAGCTATCATGCGCATCAAGTTTGAAGTTTAACAACCTTTTCTTTGAGTACTGAAAACATGAATGAGGTATATACTGAACCGAGTGATGAACTTTTAAATTTTGTAAAACAAGTTTCATTGGTTGGAGTGTCATTGCATATTTTTTATTAACCAATCAGATGCCGTGAAACACGAGAAGAGAAATGGATCTAAACTGTACTTGATATTTTTAAATGAAAAAGGTTTGAACAAAGATAACCAGCTTAGTACATCAATTAACATTCTGAAATTGTAAAAACTTTGCTCAAATAAACATTTTATACGATATGCAATGTTAAGGGGCTTGAATAGTTCGCTTTACTAATTACACCACAGCTGCCTACGACATGCTGGGATCCATGTGTGGAAGTGCTAAATTTTCTCCATTTTAATTAATTCTGTGATTCAGTCAAAACCTATACATTACATGGATTTAACTTTGTGTTTGAATTCATATCTTTTATTATATTTTTCACACTTGTAGCCGTGTAATAAACACATATCAACCTGTAAATCAGATTACACTTGTTAATCCCATTAAATCATGGTTTGGGTTTGGTGTCGCTTGGGTGACATTAAAAAAACTAAGCAATGACAATCTATCATAAATAATGTGAAACTCTCCTTAGGTTAGATCATTTGTGACACTTTATAGTTGATATTTTTATCTTGAGACTTGAACAGTAAAGATGTGCACACCACATTTTGTTGAAATAGGATCATTATTAGCACACTTATCGCAATTGTAATTAATTATGTGTAAATACGCAAGGATTACATTGACGAGCAAACTTAGTCTTAAACATGTTAATATGTATGTGCACACCAAATTTGTTGAAATCAGACCATTATTATCGTATAGCTATTGCATGGAAACTGTAACGTGACAGACCGATAGGCCCAAATTAAGAAAAGCGGGGGATACTTAAAGGGAAACATCATTGTTTCAGGTCTAGCACCTTGACGAATTGAAAGTTCTATTAAGTTATCCTGAATGGGTCTTGACATATGCCAAAGAAAAGGCATTTTTTTTTTTTTTTTAAGTATCTGTTTCTGTGGTAACAGGATTTTATCTGAAACAAAATCTTACTGATAGCTAATTAAAGGCACAACAAGACTACTAGGTTTGAATGAATATTAAGCAATAGTTAAAAAAGTTCTCTTGAAGGGATTTTGATATATTTGCTTTTTTTGGCCATTTGTTTCTATTGTAAAACAGAGAAAATGATATGAAAAATGAAAACATCCTAAATGTATAAAATATTACTACACAACTAAATTTGTGTAAAGAAAACGTTTTGTGAAGTGACCTTGTATGGTTTTAGAGATATGCACCAGAAACAATGAATTGTGAATTTCCAGATATTTGTTTCCATGGTAACAGGAAAAATATCAACGCTGAAAACTCTGTCATACCAAAAGCACTCAAGACTACAGTGAATGATGCATACAAAGCTTCACACAGTTATTTCGAATGCTTTTTGAGCTATAGCCAGGAAATGCTACCAGACACATAGATAGGGGGGACAAACCCATGGACGGATGAACAGGATTCCTATATATCCCTCCAAACCTTGTTTGCAGGGGGTATAAGTACCTCAACACATTGGAGGATCAGGAGATAGAGTTCTGTGAGCTGAGACTGCTCTTCATGTTCCTTCTCCTTCACAAACTGTTTTGCCTGTACCAGGTATTGAGATAGATAGTCATTCACTTGGTTTCCACTGAAAGTTAACAGTAGTAGTTATAGAGACAGCAATTGTATCAGGTACTGAGACAAATTTACCTGAGACAAGTATAGTCCTATGATTTAAATAAACAGTAAAAGTAACAGAGGCACCAGTTATAGACTCAGACTCGGTAGAATCAGATCACTTCAATCATAGTATTTATGTTACTTACAAAAATCCATGTAAAGGTTTTCATTTGATTAGTTTATAGAATTCAAAGATGATTTTCTTATCTTGTTGGATGCTCTGTGATTAATTGGATGTAAGTATACCTTGTCCTCAGGAGAAGCTGCAGCAGAAATGATCTGAGGACAGGTGTAGGGTCAATACTGTCATCAAATATTGTCATCTCCTTGGTAACGACCTTGCCCTTGTCAGTTGACCTTGTGATGTAACTGAGAAGTTTCTGCACTATGTCATCAGATGGAGGTGTGTCGTCAGCAAAACACAGTTGGGATACGACCTCCATGAAGAAACTGTTGATCCTCTTCTTGTACTCAAAGTACTTCTTGTTCTCCTCACTGTAATTTTGAATATGTAAAACAGGCTAAAAGAGCAACCAACTCTACAGCCTGGTGTTCTTTCTATTACTTCAGTTAACTAAATTACATTACAGTGCCAGACAACTTATCCGAAATAAGATAAGAAGTACGAAGAGGCCCAATGGGCCAGTATTGCTCACCTGGTATTAATTTGAAAGATTTTTTTGTTGAGTCTTACGATTTTTTTATTTTTTATGTTTTTATCATAGATTGCATTGTCTCGATCTTCATAACTGTTATACTAAGCACAACAAGACTATGAATAGCAAGCAGCCCCTCAGCACCACAGAACAAGCTATTATGAAAGTTGCACATGTGAGTTTCTTTATGTGTATATGTCACCTATAGGAATTTTGGCTTAAATTCCATTTTGTCAGTTAGTTATATATTTCTATTTTCCTGTTATAATGTATACATTGACCAACATCTTGTTCATTGATTTAATGTATATTTCTGTTGTGTGTTTACTCAGACAATTAGTTGTTTATGGCATAACATCTCCCCTATCTGTAAGTCTGTATAATTGATAGCTGATCAGTTAAGATGGGTATCTGATAACCTTTTATGACTCATGCTTTGTGTAGAATTGGAGTTTTGTGTGAATATCAAGTGTGTCAAATTATTAAAATTAAAATTTACTCAAAATAATTATTTAATTAAGATACCCAAAAAATTACAGAAACAGAGGTACCAAGATTTCTTTTCAAAACTATGTGAGTGGTATATGTGTAATAAATGTGTGTGTATAATATGAAATTGCTGAGTGTGTGCTTAATTTGTGTGTTAAGTAAGTGAAATGAGAATATTTATGGTGCTGACTCTGAATAGCACATGTTTATCAGGGGCAATAACTTAAAGTAAAACCAATTTTCATGATGTAATACTTACCATAACTTTAGTATGCATAAACAATGCCTAGACCCATCTTTGTAGCCCAAAAACAAAAGATTCAAATATCCTGATCTCCCTACCGTTACGTTACCCATATCTCGACGACAGAGCCACAGAGTGATCTCCCATCCTCAAACCCCTTTTATGGAGCCTAAAGGCAGCCGTGATGAGGAGGCAAGGGGAGGAATACAGGGTGGGACTCCATAAAGTTATGGGAAGTATTAGATCATGAAAATTGGTTTTACTTCAAAAACCTCAATTTCATTTCAAAAATAATTACCATAAATTAAGTATGCAAATTTGTCTTACTGTAGTGGAGGCTTAGAATCCAGGCAGACCAGGCTGACAGAACAAACTCGAGATATGCTCAAGGTAGAGAAAGGTTCAAGGAACCCCCCAAAAAACGCCCCGAAAGTAATTAAGAAATGGAATACCTCCCCGTGCAACAAGCAGGCGTACCCCCGAGGTGCCTGATAGCCTACTAGTTAAAAATCACTGAATTACTGTGGAGGCACAGCCACAGACTGTCCAACCACCACCGGTCCAAGGGAATACAATCCATCGGAATGAGAAGCTAAGGATCGGAGATAAAAAAAATCCCTGAAGGCAGTCTGTCAGCGCCAGAAAGCAGCAGACATGACCCCCTGAAAGGAGGACCTTTGAGAAGGGCCTATTATGAGCCCGAACAGCATGGCCGGGACCTGGAAGACCTTTCCGTTGCACGTAAAACGGAGGCATACTTCCGTGCCAACTTCTTGATGGGGATGTGGAAGTAGGCGTCCTTCAGATCTACTGAAGTTGCCCACATTCCATCTCTCACGATAATGCCCCGAAGAGTCTCCATCTTGAAGTGAGGAGAATCTACCTGCATGTTGAAGGCTCATTGATATATGATGGGACACCACGCCCCTGACTTCTTCCGAACCAGAAACAATCTGGAGTAGAAACTGGGAGTACATTCCGACATAGGAACCTCCTTGACCGTGCCCTTGGTAAGCATGGTCCTTACTTCCTCCTGGAGCGCCAGAGCCTTTTCCAGATCCCCAGGTGGAGGAAAAAAGATTGGCTCTGACGCTAAGGGCGGATCCTGCACTAGTGGAATGCCTAACCCCTTCTTGACCACAGACAAGGCCCATGCATCTTCTGAAATTTCCTTAGACTCTGGGAGGAAAGCGGAAAGATGGCCCCCAAACAGGAAGATCTGGTTGAGGCAGATCGAGACCTTGCCAGGCAAGAGAACCGTCTGCTGACCCGAAGCCTAATCCTGCGGGAGAAGGACCTAGAATGAGCCGGGAGGACTGCATTCTCCCAGGACAAACCCGTCATCTGACACGACCAAGGAGGGAAGAAGAGAGTCAGGAACCCTTCTTCTTACTATATGGAGGGTTCTTACCTTTCTTACCCTTCCCTTTGTTGCCCTTGAAGGAGGGCTCATACTTGGGCTGTGCAGAAGACTGCAAAGCCGAAGGTTTAGCCTTATTCTTAGGAGGTGCTGTCCCCTGCGAGGTACTGGCCTTCTCAGCTTGAATCCTCTTCACCAGAAGTGCAGAGGCAACCGAGTCCTCCTTCAAATCCTTTCTGAACAGAAGGAAGGGCCCCTCCAAAAAGAGTGGACCCTAAGAAGGGAGCAGTCAACAGACTAGAGCGGTATGGTTCATTAACTGGTCAGTTTTTCAAAACTGAAAACCACCTAGCCAACAAGACATTGACGAGCGATGACACCTGTAAAGCTGCCAGCGCTCTCAATGCCCCGTTCAGGGCAGAGGTCACTTTGTCCTGGATGTCAGCCTGCTCTGTCCTGGTAATCCGACCCTCAGGCAAATTGGATACCCTATATAGACACACCATCAGGTAGTCTATATAAGGAAGAATTTGGATGAAGAGACGCAGCAGTCTCTCCATCTTGTGGTGTTCCTTGGGGCCGAACACCACCTGGTCAACTGATTTGCCGGGCCATGCTATCAGTTCCCTCGATTCCAGCTTAGCTGGTTGAGGGGCAAGCAGCCCATCATGTGTGGCATAGTCATGCAGTGGCGTGCACTTCTGACAAGTCGCCAACACTAAGCTGAAACCCAGCATACCAAGGACCTTGAAGAAGAGTTCTTCTCTAAAACCCAAAGACTGGGCGGTGGCCAGAGCTGAAGACACGATAGTGCCTTCTGGCAGAGAGCGGTCCGACTGAGCGGACACTCGAGGAGCCACTAAGGAACCCAAAAAGGCGGTGGACTCGGGGACAGATGACGTTGAAGGTGGTGGGCAAACCTCCTCCCCAAGAATCTAGGAAACGTCGGCCCTCAGGCCCTGCATACCGGACAACACATAGCGGGCCTCAACTTCAGCAGCCTCAGGGTCACCATCCTCCTTGACGTCCTCCTCAGAGGGCGAGCCCTCCTGAGGACCGTCATCAGACGACTCTGAAAGATCCGCGTCTATATACGAGCAACCAGGTGAACAACATCATTGTCCTTTGCCACACCCGTGCCCTCAATGTCCATAGCCTCCACACTATCAAGAACAGAAGTCTCAGCTGGAAGAAAAGGGCCAGCCAGAGGGGCCAACTCAAGAGAACGCTCCACATAATGGCGTTTAGGTGCAGTGCATCTAACGACCATGGCTGTAGGTTTAGGCTTAGTAGCCAAACCCCTACCCTTGGGAGAGACCAAACCGCAAGGATTCCACGAAGGAAATGCCATGGAGTTGAAATTAAACCCATATCCCGGGGGATAAGGGAAAGTTCCCGCGGGATGGGAGTGACCCCAGAATTGACCAACCTGGCATGCCTGAGACTGGGGCTGGCCACCTTGCCCAAAGGGCGAAGGTGGACCGCCACTCCCTCAAGTTGGAAACCCGGCTAAACCCATAACTGTCGGGATGCTGCCGCAACCCAAAACCATCCGCAGGCTGGTTAGAGTGGCCCAGGGATGGTTGCACCCGTATACCCTAAGCCAGGGGAAAACGGTGTCCGGAAACTGGCCCCCTATCTAGCAAACCCAACACCAGCCGAATGAAACTCCGGGCCAGACCTAATAGGACCGGGTCTGGGTAACTGACCGGGAGGGAAGGCCAGACCAGCATTGGTGTCGAGATTAGTGAGTTGCACGTCACTATATCACGTCACTATAGTCACTATACTACGGGCACCAATATATACTAAGCCTATAGAAAACAGGAGCCTGAAACCGGCCCCCTGTCCAGCAAACACAACACCTGGGGGGAAACCCCCCAGGTTCCCAGTAAAAGGAAACTCCGGCCCGGACCTAATAGGACCGGGTCAGGATCTGAGTAACGGCCCTGGAGGGCGAGCCAGAGCAGTATTGGTGCCGGGATTAGTGAGCTGCTTATCAATAATCCTGGTAGACACGGACAATCCCGAAAGAAAATCTGTAGTCACCCCAGGAACTGAACCGGAAAGAACAGGCCCGGCACCAAGACTGACCCTGATGACAGCACCACCTGGAAAGCCGGGATCACTGACGGATCAGTGACCGGCGGTCGGAAGTCCCTGCCCGAAGGCAAGCACGAAAGCTTACAAGTGTTTCCTACGATTGTAATCCCTACCTAAAATTTGTTCTGGTTTAATACAGTGCCTCTGAGTGATTGAAATGAGTAAATGTTGATACATTTTACATTGAATGAAATCTACAGATATTTTAACTTTAGAAAAACGTATAGTTTTAGTATATTTTTAGTATAATTTCTAGGCCTTCTGCTTGCGTTTAATAGTTTCAACAAATTTGACCCCCGGAGTAACATTGAAAGAAGGTCAAGGTCATTAATTTGAAGAAAGTGGATAGTATTTTATCACAGAATGCTATAGACTGAATATTGTGACCCTATATATCTTTTGGTTGTTCAGAAGAAGTAGTTAAAACTTTAAACACATTAGGGTCCCTGTTACCTTGAAAGTGGGTAAACGTAAGTCATCAAATCAAACTAAACAGCAAAATATTTGAACCCTAAAGCTTCTTGTTTATTCTGAAAAAGTTGCATACATTAAAACATGTTTAGTACGAACACGTTTATTGCCACTTTATGGGTATTCAAACTGATTCTGACTCCCCAGCTCATCTCCCTTTTCCTTCCATGTAAATATATGATCATACTGTGAATTTGCGAATTATTGTCTATTACGAAGCAAATCATTGGTTCCCCCAGGTGAAATTCAGTGCTCGTTTAACACTGTAGTACAAACCCAATTTCCGAAATCGGAAGACACACCAGACTGGTGATCTCAACCATGTTCACGGAGATGCCCCCGACAGGCAGCTGTCAACTACTTATGCTTTGTATGACTACTGAACACAGTGCGTTGTTTTTTTCGTAGACAATATAACGGTTTCGGGTTGTTTATCCAATATAACTTTATGTGCTTTGTACCGTGAATTATGTTTTGGATGACAATCTTAGTGTTGATAGGCTGCTGAGTTTGGGGTCACCATGGCTGAATTTTGTCAATATTTACTGTGATGTTAGTAATACGATGGTGATGTCCGATATTGAGGTTGTGTATTATTCAATGTTTCTAACAGTGAGGAGGAGGGTGAGGGAGAGGAAGTAAATTTGGTAATCAGTGTTGCTAGGGTGCGTGCTAATAATAAAGGAGTCGCTCTAATTGTTTTCTCGAAGCTCTATTGGAGACCGTGGTTAGTACCAGCCTCTCTGTTGTGACAAGTTACAACAAGCAATAACAGCCTTTTTCATATGCTGTGAGCATTGTGTGCATATTAAGATAAATTAAAATTGTTTTATACATATTTTCATAAAGCATTTTTTTTTTTAAATAACAATAAAAATTTGCTTTACACTTAATATGAACTTCCTTGATAACAAAATGATTAAGTAGGTCCCTTGGAATTTGTTAATAACCATTCTTTAATGTATAGATAATGAAGGGCAATGGTGGTCGAGTGGTTAAGGCTCCTAACTGGTTTTTCTCCACCACCAAAACCTGGCATGTCCTTAAATGACCGTAGCTTTTTATAGGACATAAACACACAAACAAACAAAGCTTTTAATACATTTGACCTCTGTGATTTGATAGTGATCAATGTCATTCATTTTTACAAATTTGTTCGATACACTTTAGCCCTTCATCCTAGCATGTTACTGGCAACATATATCATAACCCTGTGCTTCTTTGTTACTCAGAAGATTTTTTAAAGATTTTAGCACATTTTAATCCTATGACTTTGAAAAGGGGTCAAGGTCAAGATGGAAGACAGACGCTGCACCATGGTTTACTTGTCCTTAACCTGAAAACAGGTAGTCATTAACTGATCCTCAGTTAGTGATCCAATTAACTGTTTGGTATGTAGTTATAAGTTTTTGGTCTGTTTATAGACACAAATGTCACTTGATGAGTGTATTATAAGTATATGGCTTACGTCATTTTACATTGGATCACATTTTACAAAGCCATTTTATAACATCAGGTTCAGATCAGTGCCATTTATACAAAGACATCAATAGATAATCTTATAAAATAATTGTTTCATTGTTAAGGAAAACTTACGTTTTATGGTGTTCCATTTCGGGACTAAAGTCATCTGGTATTTCCTTCTGACAAACAGGACATTTCAGTTCCTTGGTAATTATGATGTCATTATAACACTTTGAGCAGATTTTGTCTTCACAGGGCAGGACAATTGGTGGTCCTTCAAGCTGTTTCTCACAGTGTCTACAAGTGGCGTTTTTGCTAAAAAAGATTTTGAAAGATATTATGAATTCTTCCATATGTTTGTGAGAAAGACAAAGAAATTGTCTTCAGATGGGTTAGGGCTTGGAATAATACCTTTCTCTTTGCGTAAGGTTTTATTCATAAATTCACAACCCTTAGAGTTGGGTTCTTTGATCTTCAAAATACACATTTGAAAGAATATTGCTCCATCATGTCTTTTCAACAAATGTACAAGTCTAAATTATTTTGTGTAAGTAATGATTTTCCTGGCAGCAACCATATGCATGCCAAAACAGTGTGCCATTGTTTTCATCGTAAAGTCCTAACTTACTGCTGTGATTGTGAAAGGCCATTAAAGATGCTGCTCCTATGAGACCGTGAAATTTCGACATAATAGTATATGAGATAACTTTGAACACACATATGTATGAGAACAATAAAATCTTTCTTGGGGCTGAGATAGGAGAATCTCAACCCGAGGACAAAGATTCTTAATTTTCTAAACACAAGGCTTGCAGAGTCGTCCAACAATCTTTGCCCGAGGGTTAAGATTCTCCATCTCAGGTCAAGGGGGTGAATGGTTCTATTTTTCTTGTTGACATTACAGGCTCAATGCATTGTTGACATTACAGACTCAATGCAATGTTGACATTACAGATTCAATGCATTGTTGACATTACAGACTCAATGCAATGTTGACATTACAGGCTCAATGCATTGTTGACATTACAGGCTCAATGCATTGTTGACATTACAGACTCAATGCATTGTTGACATTACAGGCTCAATGCAATGTTGACATTACAGACTCAATGCATTGTTGACATTACAGGCTCAATGCAATGTTGACATTACAGACTCAATGCATTGTTGACATTACAGGCTCAATGCAATGTTGACATTACAGACTCAATGCATTGTTGACATTACAGGCTCAATGCAATGTTGACATTACAGACTCAATGCATTGTTGACATTACAGGCTCAATGCAATGTTGACATTACAGACTCAATGCATTGTTGACATTACAGGCTCAATGCAATGTTGACATTACAGACTCAATGCATTGTTGACATTACAGGCTCAATGCAATGTTGACATTACAGACTCAATGCATTGTTGACATTACAGGCTCAATGCAATGTTGACATTACAGACTCAATGCATTGCTGACATGGCTGTAACACTTTTGGTCCTATTTTTCCATTCTGATACTTACTTTATGTGAAAGTAGTGTGACACAGCTGTTTTGTTACACATCTTCAAAAACTTTTCAACCTTTTCAAGTGAATCAAGAGTTTTCATATCTGCACCTGCACCGTTATTCATCATCTATAATAAAGGAAAAATATCAACGGATCATTCACAACATTTAAGTTATAAATCACCTATCTCTTTGATATGGTCTACCTATTCTAGGTAAGTGGCTTTCCATTCTGCACATAGTTGGAATCTATGGGATTGATGTATAACACCTTCCACACATATAATTACGGTCATTTATTTGAATAAACTTGATAGCCCTTCAACCAAGCATGTTACTATAGCTAAATAATCTTAACTCCAGGACTATTGGTTATTTAGAAGAAGTTGTTTAATGAAATAAAATGTAGCTAGATTGTTTCATGTACACTATATGCTTATATACTTGTCCTTCGAGCTGGTTAGCTAATAATGTCAGATTATCTAAAGAGAGCATCTTTTTTCCCGAAGTTGTAAAGAAATTTTAAAATCATACAAATAAGTAGATTACCTTAATAGACATATGGAATTGCATCTTCCCATATGTTAGAAACACTGTTGCAATTGTCCCTCATGTTCATCAACTCCCATGCCATTAATTAAAAATAATGTTTTTGTCCTTATGTTTGATAAACAAAAGGTTCAGAGGTCTTATATTGCTCATGTGGACATTAACAGGGGCATTAAAAGTAATGTTTCAAATAAGACTTCGGTAGCATGACAGTAAATGTCTGTCTATGTCAAGCACATACAGTAAAACCCCACTAACTCGAACTCGTAGGGTCCAGATCAAAAGTTCGTCATTTTTTTTTTCAGGTGGGAAACAGACAGTGCAAGCACTGCAAATATCGCATATAGTAGATGATAGAAGAAACGTTTTTCCTTGAATACCCCGTATTCCTCGAACAAAAAAGTTGTCCCCGACTCTTCATGGTCAAAGAATTATCCTATCTATTCGTCGAACAGGTGCATTTGTATGCTGTCATCTTGATTAACCTGTTCGACGAATAGATAGGATAATTCTATGACCATGAAGAGTCTGGGACAACAGTAAGGGGTATTCAAGGAAAAACGGTTTGACTAATCCGGGGTTACTTTACAAAGAATATGTACAAACTCGGTCGGGAACAAACAAACTGTTTGAAGAAGTGGGGTTTTACTGTATATGGTTATTGGGCAATGATCTGAATGGTTTCCTTAATTATGACCAATCACCTGGTTCCAAGAGGAACATAAGTACTGTATTAATATAAGGACTGAACAGCATATTTTTTCAATTTCATGACGGAATGAACATTGAAAAGAATGCTGTTCAATATTTTGCTGTCCGACATTGAAGTGTTTATGTCGTCAGTGCAAAAAAGATTCCTGGAACAGCCTTTAGCTAACGTCATCAAAATGTTTGTTTCTAGCAGTTGTCTCATGTTTTTCGAGGAAGGAAGAGAAGTTTTTAAATGACGCTGATTGAATTGGATTCATAACCCCATGAACACAATTTCTTATGGTAATGCTCATAGAGAAACTTGCAGTGGAAATGTAAATGTATGGTCATAAGGTGGTCAACCATTTCCGTTTCAGAACTAAATTCTAAGAGGAGAGGCCAGTCCCCAGTGCTAATTCTGATAGCATGATTGTTTTATGTCTATAATCATGCCCTGCAATTGTGTATATGGCTCGAACATGTTTGAACCAGGTGAGGTTAAAATTGAAATGAGGCAATCAAAACTGTCAACAAGACTGCAGACACATTTGAAAGAAAAAGCAATGTCTAAATATTTTTGTCTACATTCCAGTCTTAATTTGTTCAACTCCAACAACCCAGGTGGAGTATGAAATGGTTTGGGGTGGATATTGCGGTATATGAGCTGTAGCATTCAAGTGAGATGGCACTATAAATGATACCAATGGAAGCACGGTCCTCCAGCACACCCGCAGACATACACACATAGGGCGATATTAGCCAGGTGGCATAGGACGAGCAGTTAGCGCCTGATAAGGCAGCTCCTGCGGCGAATGCCTCAAAAGTTGTATTGATTAATGTATATGCTAATTGTTTTGATGGTATAAATTGTATATCTGTAAAGTGCTTTAGAGTGGCTTATTCTAGCTAGATAGGGCGCTGTATCAAATGTTGTATATCATTCTCATTATTCAACCATTGACAATACATTACCTGAGCATATTCAAACAGTGATCTACTAAGAAAGGAAACAAACAATCTGAAACATATCTAGAATCTTTTTTTGTCCTGACACAGTTTGAAACATGGCTGATGGCATCTACAAGTTAAAAGATAAAACACTTTTTCTGCAATAGCATTTCCCTTAGGTAGCTATCATGAACTTACCAACCAAAATATGTCAGAGCAAAAAACTGGAAAATTTCTATAATATCAACTTTTGGAATAATTACATGACACTCCTAATAGTACTTACAGCCCATAAAGGCATGATTCTGTTGATGGTAAATTGGTTACTGCCAAGCATTGAGCAGACATGTTCTATGAACAGCTTAACAACCAGAACAGCTGTCCACTTTAACCTGCAAAAAAAAAGGCTGTCAATAATTTGAAAAAGAAATGTGCACGGCCCATGATATCCCAATCCCACATGCTTGACCTATGGAGTGATCAAGCCATATTCAACAAGGCAAAGTATTTCAAGGTAATCCATAGTCCCCCACCGGTAATGATTTCTAGAAGATATGTCCCGGACAAACTTTTCTTTTCAAAGGTGAGGTCAAAGGTCAAGTATAGGTCACAGTGAGGACATATAGTGACCTACTTCTTGCACTCTGCACTTCCATCATCCAAGGATGTCCTTGTACCCCAAATCTGGTTACTCCTGGTGAAATAGTATGGAAGATATGCCCCGGACAAACTTCTTCAAAAGTTAAGGTCAAAGGTCAAAGTGTAGGTCACAGTGAGGACATAGTGACCTACTTCTTGCACTCTGCACTTCGTCATCCAAGCTTGTCCTTGTACACCAAATCTGGTTACTCCTGGTAGAATAGTACAGAAGATGTGTCCCGGACAAACTTCTGGGACAGAAGGAAGGACGTCCTAAGGAGTGCAAACCTATAGTCACTTTCTCACTTTCATGTTGATCTCGTGTCTAACACTACGTAAACACGGGATCGATAACCTGGTGAATTATTTCAATATTTTAAAATGAAGCACATAAAAATAGTGTATTCTGCTTTTATTTTTTCCCTTCAAGTAGATTTGAAGGGGATGTATTGAATGTCCACGCTTCTAGTATCAACATATTTTTTATAATCCCTTTACGGTCAAATTAGTCTGCAGTTCTAACAGTGCAGTAGGGCTTCATGCCACATGTTGAGGAGTGAAAACAACACAGTCCCTTGATGGCGACTGCAAATAATTTCAATTAAATTGCAGTAGAGCTATTGCTAATCTGTAATCACCGATATAGTGTTAGCTAATTACGGCATTGTAATTTGTATTAACTGTGGTGTTGAGAAGTGTAAATAAATTTCACTGAAGCATGGCAATCCTACCTAGCTTATTGTCTGGGCTCAGAAGGCGTCGGTGGTTATGCCCTTCGGTCAACTTACCTGTAAAAATGTTACCTGTGCCCCGCTAGTGTTTGTCGCCAAATCAGCAGTCATGACCACAGATTACCGATTTTAATCAATTTAGAGTAGGTAAAAATTGTGTCACCAAAGAATATCGCCAAACTTAATTTTTGGTCGCCAAATCTGAAAAAGTGTCACCATTTGGTGACTTGGCGATCGTTAATGCAAGCCCTGCGGATTTATAAGTCTACTGTACGTGTAAATCGCAAGTACATGTACTATAACTGTTATATGTTTTTACATTTATGACCAATAGTAGCTTTGATTTCCTCGAGAATGATAACCCAAGAATGACTTGTTCCTGCGTATAGTGCGCACCCCCTTTTTGACATGACAATATTTACCTAAAAGTGTGCACTATACGCGCAAATTTACGGTATTCAGTAGTCGTGTAAAGATTTTTTAATATATTGACCCCTGTGACCTTGAATATAATTCAAGGTAATTAGTTTGAACATACTGGCTTGATATCATTATCCTAGTCATTTTATATTTAGGAGAGGTCGTTTAAATTTTTGAGATATTTGACCCCTGTGATCTTGAATATGAGTGAAGGCCATTAATTTGAACACACTTGGTAGCTCTTTAAGCCTGCATGTTAAGTTGTGGGAACTTACAACACACCAAAAATAGCGTCCGCACATCGCGCATACATCGTGCACACACCGTCCGTACATCATCCACACATGGTGCACACACCGTCCGTACATCATCCACACATGGTGCACACACCGTCCGTACATCATGCACACATCGTGCACACACCGTCCGTACATCATCCACACATGGTGCACACACCGTCCGTACATCATCCACACATGGTGCACACACCGTCCGTACATCATCCACACATGGTGCACACACCGTCCGTACATCATCCACACATGGTGCACACACCGTCCGTACATCATCCACACATGGTGCACACACCGTCCGTACATCATCCACACATGGTGCACACACCGTCCGTACATCATCCACACATGGTGCACACACCGTCCGTACATCATCCACACATGGTGCACACACCGTCCGTACATCATCCACACATGGTGCACACACCGTCCGTACATCATCCACACATGGTGCACACACCGTCCGTACATCATCCACACATGGTGCACACACCGTCCGTACATCATCCACACATGGTGCACACACCGTCCGTACATCATCCACACATGGTGCACACACCGTCCGTACATCATCCACACATGGTGCACACACCGTCCGTACATCATCCACACATGGTGCACACACCGTCCGTACATCATCCACACATGGTGCACACACCGTCCGTACATCATCCACACATGGTGCACACACCGTCCGTACATCATCCACACATGGTGCACACATGGTGCACACAACTGTGCGATCTTTGCGATTTAACAATCGTTCGCCCCGTTGTGTGCTTCTCTCCACACAAATGTGCGATTTGGTAGAAATGGTTGAATGAAAAAAAATTTGGAGCCCTACTACGGAATGAAGAACACTATATATATTAATTGCTCATCAAATCAATTAGGATTATGTTTAATCGTTCGCACACCGTGAGCACCCTGCGCGCAAACCGCGCATCGTGTAACGTTGTGCGTTCCCACAACTGTGCTAGCCAAACCCTTGACCTTTTGGATATCTAGAAGAAGTCGTCAAAAATTTCAAAATATTTGACCCCTGTGACCTTGAATATTGGCAAAGGTCATTCATTTGTACATCCTTGTCCTTTGGTTATTCAGAAGAAGTTGGTAAAAGTTTTTTTAAGACGATTGACCCCTATGACCATGAATACATGTACAAGAGGCCCAGAGGGCCTGTATCGTTCACCTGGATATCTAAGCAATCATGGCAAAACATTCTCCAAATGAGATCCAAGGGAATATGCCAGACCCAAAGGCCAATCCTTGTGGTATATTTGTATTAGATGTTTCAATTTTCAATTTTATGTATGGTTATGGGGTGGGGATCTCAACTGTTTCCAAGCTGTGACTCAGAAACTAGGTCCCTAGGGTTGTGGCCAGACCCCAGGATCAATTCTAATATCATGACTGCATTTGTCTCTTTATGCCCAGCATTTGTATATATAGTTTTGGGGTGGAGATCTCAACCGTTTTAAAGTTATGGCCTAGGGACTATGTCTCCAAGATTGGGGCCAGACCCTAGGGCCATCCTGGAAGCAAATGTGCATTCTTCTCTTTATACTCAGCAATTGTATATGGTTATATGGTGGGGATCTCAACAATTTCCAAGTAATAAACTTTTTTTGGCCCAACCCCTTAGCCCGGGGGATCAGCCCCACCATTTGTACAATTTTGAATCCCTGCCTCCCATGAATGCTTTTGATTAAATATGATTGATATCCAGTGCAAAGTTCTACAGAAGAGGTCGTTTGTAGCAATATAGCCAAATTGTCCCCTTTTGGCCGCGCCCCTCAGCCCCCTGGGGGGTCAGCCCAACCATTTGTACAATTTTGAATCTCCACCACCTAGGGATGCTTCCAGTCAAATATGGTTGATATCCATCTCTTAGTTCCAGAGAAAAAGTCGCTTAAAGCAATATAGCCAAATTGCCCCCTTTTTGCCCCACCCCTCAGCCACCTGGGGGTCAGCCATACCATTTGTACAATTTTGAATCCCTGCCTCCCATGAATGCTTTTGATTAAATATGATTGATATCCAGTGCAAAGTTCTACAGAAGAGGTCGTTTGTAGCAATATAGCCAAATTGTCCCCTTTTGGCCGCGCCCCTCAGCCCCCTGGGGGGTCAGCCCAACCATTTGTACAATTTTGAATCTCCAACACCTAGGGATGCTTCCAGTCAAATATGGTTGATATCCATCTCTTAGTTCCAGAGAAAAAGTCGCTTAAAGCAATATAGCCAAATTGCCCCCTTTTTGCCCCGCCCCTCAGCCCCACCATTTGTACAATTTTGAATTCCCACTACCTAGGAATGCTTTAGTTAAATTCCAATCAGTGGTTAAGAAGAAGTCGTTTAAAGAAATTGTTGACGGACGGACGACGGACGGACGACGGATGCCACAGTATGGCATAAGCTCATCCTGGTCCTTCGGACCAGGTGAGCTAATAAATGAAGGTCATTCATTTGAAGAACTTGGCAGAAGCCCTTCATTCCAGCATGCTTCTGGCTAAATATCATCACCCTGGACCTATTGGTTATCTAGTAGAAGTCGTTTAAAGATTTAAACATACTTGACCTCCTTTTGACCTTGAATATGGATGAAGGTCATTCATTTGAACAAACTTGATAGCACTTCATCCATGCATGCTACTGACCAAACATAATCATCCTGGTCCTTTTGGTTATTTAAGACAATTGACCCCCCCTGTGACCTTGAATATGGGTGAAAGTCATTCATTTGAAAAAAAACTTGGTGGCACTTCAACCTAACATGCTACTGGCCAAATATCATCACCCTGGTTATAATAAAGAAGTTGTTAAAAGTAAAACCTTGATGCAAAATTGTTGAAGTAAGAATGTCACAGACGAATGGATGGATGGATGACAGACACCACGGGATGGCATAAGCTCACCTTAGTCCTTTGGATCAGGTGAGCTAATAATACCTGGTTGAACAACATCAAAAGGTAGTTATGATATCTGTAAAGTTTCTTTGAAATCGGTGCACAAGTTTAGGAGGAGTTGCCTGGACAAGATTTTGCAGATGACAGACAGACGGACTGGATGATTCGAGTATACACCCCTCCCC
The DNA here is from genome assembly GCF_002113885.1 of Mizuhopecten yessoensis. NCBI lineage: Eukaryota > Metazoa > Mollusca > Bivalvia > Pectinida > Pectinidae > Mizuhopecten > Mizuhopecten yessoensis. The sequence goes on along the minus strand of NW_018407803.1, from coordinate 343,996 downwards.
CCCAACTTTGTTGAGTGGGATATAAAAATCAAAAGAAACTAATTTGTAAATACGATTAAGAACAATTATCTCCATTAAATTTACATAAATGTATATGAATAACCTGACCTTGCATCCCCAATGCCCTTGACACAGCGGGGACCACACTGAGCCATCTTTGGGTCATATCCAGGACGAACCATATCGAGCAATCTCTCCACGACTGGCCGGTAGTGTCGTACTCTCTTTAACCACTCCGCACGACTTGCTACTTTGTTCAGTGTCTCTTTCTCAGGCTCCAATTTCTCAAGTAGTAGACGTAAGCCCATTACATCTAGGGTCTGAGAAATAGAACAGGTTTGTACAAGGTCAAAATCATCTAAATTTCAATAAAGATATCAAGGTCTCAAGTAGCCAATTCAAGTTTATCTGATTCAGGATCTACTCACAGTCAGGTACTATGAAACTCAAATGATAACAATAATAAAAGTGATCAAAGTTTCAACAATTTTGTAGAAATCTTTAATGCTTAAGAAAAACCTACCAGCATTCATAATTTCTTTACAAAAGCTAAGGAAAAAATCAACTGCTATCCTGAAAATCTAATTGGTATCTAAAAGATACACATCATTTACCATTTCTTCATCAGAGCAGAGGAAGAAGTTAGGGCTGCTTTTCTGAAAATCTGTAATGGTCTCACTACACTCTGGCCACACTCGGTTGAGGCTGGAGAAGTTGCGGAGCCTGCTGATATTCTGGTGATATGTCAAGTGGATGGCTACCAACATGGCTACCCCATCACCAGCCTGGTGTTGGAGGATGGAAGCAGCTCCATTACTGACACTTTCACACACAAGCTGGCAATACATTAATAGTGTATTAAGCATTGATGGCAATTATACTTGTTTTATATTGTCAAAAAATATGATTTACAAACTGTATAAATGGGTATTTATACATTTTGGAAATAAGATTTTTTCATATCCTGATGTAAATAAAGTCAAGTGGCCCAACAGGTCCATTTCACTCATGATCTCATGGTATATGAATCTCACACCTGTAACTCTAAAAGAGTACTGAGGTTAAGTATATTTCAATGGACTATAAGTCATTTTAATTTCAGTGAAGCTATAAACTGCTGTTAAATTCTAGCAAATTTAAAAACAAGTGGCCCAATGGGCCTGAATCGCTCACCTGGTATTAATCTCACACTTGTAATCTTAAAAGCCGACTAAAATATAGTTACAGGCAAAATATCAGTGTTTGATTCCTAAGAGCCTATTAAAAGGTTTAAACATGATATTGAATGTCCAACAAGGACATTAGGTTGAACAGAGTTTAAAGTCTTCCAACCCAGCATGCATCTGGCAAAATATCGTTACCCTGGACCTTTTGGTTATACAGAACAAATCATTTAAAGATTTAAACAAATATTAAACACTGTGACCTAGAATATGGGCGAAGGTCATTCATTTGGTAGTCCTTCATCCCAGCATGTTAATGGCTAAATATCATCACCCTGGGCCTTTTGCTTATTAAGAAGTCGTTTAAAGGTTTTAAACATATTTGACCCATGTGACCTTGAAAATATGTCAAGGTCATTCATTTGAACAAACTTGGTAGTCTTTCATCCCATCATGTTACTGGCATTATTCTAGGTCTCTTGGTTATTCAGAAGTTGTTTAAAGGTTTAAAACATATTTGACCCCTGTGACCTTGAAAAAAGATGAAGGTCATTCTTTTGAATAAATTTGTAGCCCTTCATCCCAGCATGCTACAGGCCCAATATCAGTACCGTGGGCCTTCTGGTTATTGAGAAAAGTCGTTTGAAGATTTAATGACATTTGACCCCTGTGACCTTGAAAGTGGGTCAAGGTCATTCATTTGACGAAACTTGGTAGCCCTTCATCCGAGCATGCTACAGGTCCAATATCAATACCCTGGGCCTTTTGGTTATTGAGAAGAAGTTTTTTGAAGATTTTAAGACATTTGACCCCTGTGACCTTGAAAGTTGGTCAAGGTCATTCATTTAAAGTAACCTGGTAGGCCTTTATCCCATCATGTTACTGGCCAAATATCATCACCCTAGGCCTTTTGGTTATTGAGAAGAAGTAGTTTAAAGTAAAATATTGACGCCGGACAACGGACAGACGACGGACGCTGCACCATGGCATAAGCTCACTTGGCCCTTCGGGCAAGGTGAGCTAACAAAATGAAGTGAGAATTCATCCTTAGATTATGAAACTCCTATGCTAGCTTCAGACCAAATTTGGTAACTGGAACACAAGAAATTTTAACATCTCTAAAACAATTCTTAAGATATTGTTGTTTGAAATTTTGATTTCAAAGCATTTAACCCACGTTGACATTTCACTACGGCTAGCACTTAAAGTTGACCTTTGACCTCATTACTTTTATGAAGAAAAAGATTCACACTGCTGGTCTACATAACATACACAAGTATCATAACTCTATACCAAATGGTTCTTAAGATATTGTTGTTTGAAGTTTTTAACATATTTGACCACTGTGACCTTTAAATGAGGTCAAGGTCATTTTAATGAGGAAACTTTATAGCATTCCATCCTATGTACTTACTGGCCAAATATCCTGACCATGGGTTTTATGGAATTTGAGAAGATTGTTAAATCTTTTCATCCATGTTGACCTTTGACCCCAGACTAGCACTTACAGTTGACCTTTGACCTCATTACTGTAATTAAGAAAAAGATTCACACTGCTGGTCTACATAACAAACCCAAGTATTATGACTCTAGTCCAAACGTTTTATTTACATATTCGCACCCAGTGACCTTGAAAGTAGGTCAAGGTCATTTTAATATTTTAATGAGGAAACTTTATAGCAATCTGTCCCATCTTCCTACTTGTCAAATATCGTGACCCTACGTCCTTCAGTTCTTCAGAAGAAGTCGTTCAAAAGAAAAAGTTGACGGACGGACGACAGATGCAAATGTAGTGAAGCAACTGGGTATGTAACTGAAACTGACATCTAGTAGAATTTTAGCTAATGATTAACAGGTTTCAGTTATTCTAAAACAGTATATATACAAGCAATTCTGTGTCAATAAGTGCTGGTAGTACCTGGTGTTCCTGTCGAGACGACACCTGGTAGATCATGTGGACGAAGTCATTGATGTACGCCTTCAGGACATGTGGTCTGTCTTTGTTAATGATGGGCTGGAGCATGATGCCTATCGGTCGACTGTTCAGAATATCTTGAATTGTGTGTGCTACTTCTAAGCCTTCTGAAGAAAATAAATCTACTGTGCTGTATTATTTGATTACATAAAGAAGTTAAAATTTTGTACCTTATGTTATGATTTTGAGCTGTATTTTTTCATCTACTATAAACTACAGACCCACACATTTCCTGTTCTACCTCAGACGCAAATGCTATGGAAAGTCTATGCAAAAGCTATGGAAATGCTACAAAAGTGATACAGAAATGAGAATATTAAGTTATTAATATGTTGTTAATATTTCGATTGGTAGGCAATTTTATTTGCATAAAATTTATGGCTTTATATAGATAATCCAACACATTGGTTACCAGCTGGCCAATATATAATAGTGGTCAGCTTTCTTTGTGCTATCAGGTTACAGCTATAAATCATTTAGGTCCTTAGACTCTCAAGTCAGCAATTGACATACCCCAATTTGGTTACATGACTGGTCAAACTGACTAATAGATGTCATGTCAGCAGGGCACAAGAGCCAGCAGCTGACCAATGAAACATTTACTCCCTATGGAGGAGAACCCCCATGGCCAATATGCTGTTCCCCAAGTTAACATCTCATCACTTTAGAATTCTCTGGCAAGACGGCAGCAGCTATTTCATTTCTGTTTAATTCATCTAGTTATTCACTTGGAAAGATGTTTTAAAAACCAACAAAGTCTTAATCAACTAGACATATATATATACTTCTATCACGCCGATAATTCACAGGATCATTACGCTTATCAATGTAGACACTTTAAAACACGAGCGAAGGCTCAAATTATCAAAGGCATTTGACAATATCGGCGACAAAGAAAATTGACTCTACTGAAAACTCGTTGTGGTAACACAAGCATATTACCTTTATCATCAGCGGAACACAAGCGTGTTCCATTGCAGGATAAGCATCCTAAATCGCCAAGCGACGAGGATCGAGTACATATGTGGGGAGCATGCATGAAATTGACAGAGTCATCTGTGCAAACAGTTTTGAACCACAGGTTCAATTCTATGGAGGCGCTCTCACAGTTTGAACTGGAAGACATTCCAAGACAGAAACTCTCTATCGAACAGTCAAAATTACTACACATGGCTATGAGGAAAACATTCCCGGATACTATCTAGCTTGCGCAGACATCTGCTGCACATTCTGGCAGTACGCAGGCGCCAACTCCGGAAGTGATCGAGGATGATCAACAACAACCTGTGATAGATAGGCCTAACGAAGGGGTAGCTGACGAATGTCAGGACGACATTTATGTCCGTACCGTCCTCCAGCAGTTGGAGTCGGCTTTTGAACAGTCGAGCCAAGGGCTGTGGTCTGTTATCTTGCAAATATGCACATGTATGTTCTGTGGTCAAAAACACCAAGCCTACCCCCATCCTGATGCAACAAAACCAATCTAAAATCATGGCGCCCAAAAAACAATTGCAATCCCTTGTTTGGAAATTAAATTGGGCAGCGTCCGTAATTGACATAAGTATAATATAATGTGCTGATCAAATTTGGTTGAAATCAAACCATAATTATTTTGGGCAGTTATTGCATGGATACCAAATAAACCTATCAAAAGTCGGTAGCCTCATTAATTATGTGTAGATATGTATGCATTGAAACCCAAATGAAAACCAAGCATGGCAGACAAACAGATGAACAGACAGAAAGACAGACCCAAGTTAATATTCTTTTTTCTCTGAAAGTAAGGTATAAAAATATGAAACTGAACCTACCTGCTTCAGGTGTATTATTCATTGTAGTGTTCAACAAGTTCTCAATAAGCCTGAAGTAGAGCCAAGAGAAAGGCATCTGGGCAGTAAACAGGTGTCCATCTGTCCCGGTGTGTCGGACCACCACCTCAGGAAGTTCCTGCTGGGCATGCCCAGGCGACACCAGCTGGGAGTACTGTAGGCCTGTAGCCTTGGTACAATTGATAACACCCAGCCACAGTTGCTGGACCCAGTCCCCATCTGTGGCCCGGTACAGACTATCCAGGTTCCTGTTTGTATCCATAAAGGCAATGATCCCTGTCAGTATTGGGGTCACCTTGGTCTCCATACACTGGGTCCTTGCTCGTCTGTAACATGAGTTGATGCAATTGTAAAATCATCAGAAAACACACTTTACTACAGGACAGGCAGCATATCATATCAGAAAACACACTCTACTACAGGACAGGCAGCATATCATATCAGAAAAAACACTTTAATACAGGACAGTCGACATACCATATCAGAAACAGGAGGCCCAGAGGGCCTGTATCGCTCAACTGAATATAATTAAAGTAATTGGTATGAAGTAAAGATATAGCACTCCATGGTAAGTACATATGAAATTTCAGAAAGATCCATCCAGTACTTGAGATATAGAGAACAAACTTCAAACAGAGCCACACCCCTATGCCCCTACGGGGGTCATACCCACCAGTTATACAAAATTGAGTCACTGTCACCAAAGGATGCTCCACACTAAATAAGGATAAAATCCCTTAATCCCGATGGTCGGAGAAGGATTTTAAAAGTTTTACCTCTATTACTCCTATTGGGCCCCGCCCTCTTGCCCCGCTCGGAGACCACACCTACTGCTAATACAAAATTGAGTCCCCTTGGGCCAAGGATGCTCCAGACTAAATTAGGATAAAATNGGGGGGGGGTCAGACACACCGTTTATACAAAATTGGTTCCCCTTCACCCAAAAATGCTTCAGACCAAATATGGACCAAATCCTTTCATTCCTTCCGAAGAAGAAGGATTTTGAAGATTTACGTCTATTTCCCCTTTTGGGCCCCACCCCTCAGGTCCCAGGGGGGCCACACCCAATGTTTATACAAAATTGGTTCCCCTTTACCCAAGGATGTTCCACACCAAATATGGACCAAATCCTTTCATTCCTACAGAAGAAGGATTTTAAAGAATAATTTGCTATGTTTCCCCTATTGGGCCCCACCTTTCAGGCCCCTGGGGGGGGGGGGCAGACCCTTGATTTATACAAAATTGGATCCCCTTCACCCAAGGATGCTTCAGACCAAATATGGACCAAATCCTTTCATTCCTACAGAAGGACTTTAAAGAATAATTTGCTATGTTTCCCCTATTGGGCTCCGCCCCTCAGCCCCCGGGGGGGCCAGACCCACCATTATACAAAATTGGTTCCCCTTCACCCAAGAATGCTTCAGACCAAATATGGACCAAATCCTTTCATTCCTACAGAAGAAGAAGGATTTTAAAGAATAATTTGCTATGTTTCCCCTATTGGGCTCCGCCCCTCAGCCCCCGTGGGGGCCAGACCCACCATTATACAAAATTGGTTCCCCTTCACCCAAGAATGCTTGAGACCAAATATGGAACAAATCCTTTCATTCCTACAGAAGGACTTTAAAGAGTAATTTGCTATGTTTCCCCTATTTGGCCCCGCCCCACAGGCCCCTGGGGGGCCAGACCCACCATTTATACAAAATTGGTTCTTCTACACCCAAGAATGCTCCACACCAAATTTTGTTAAAATCCGCTCAGTGGTTCATGACAAGTAGTGTAAAGTTGACGGACGACCAACGCTGCGGTATGGCATTAGCTCACCTTGGTTCTTCGGACCAGGTGAGCTAAAAACACTCCACTACAGGACAGGTGGCATATCATATCAAAAAAACACTTTACTACAGGACAGGCGGCATATCATATCAGAAAAAACACTTTACTACAGGACAGGCAGCATATCATATCAGAAACCACACTTTACTACAGGACAGGTGGCATATCATATCAGAAAAAAACACTTTACTACAGGACAGGCGGCATACCATATCAGAAAAAACACTTTACTACAGGACAGGCGGCATATCATATCAGAAAATACACTTTACTACAGGACAGGCGGCATACCATATCAGAAAATACACTTTACTACAGGACAGGCGGCATATCATATCAGAAAATACACTTTACTACAGGACAGGCGGCATACCATATCAGAAAACACACTTTACTACAGGACAGGCGGCATATCATATCAGAAAACACACTTTACTACAGGACAGGCGGCATATCATATCAGAAAACACACTTTACTACAGGACAGGCGGCATATCATATCAGAAAACACACTTTACTACAGGACAGGCGGCATATCATATCAGAAAACACACTTTACTACAGGACAGGCGGCATATCATATCAGAAAACACACTTTACTACAGGACAGGCGGCATATCATATCAGAAAACACACTTTACTACAGGACAGGCGGCATATCATATCAGAAAACACACTTTACTACAGGACAGGCGGCATACCATATCAGAAAACACACTTTACTACAGGACAGGCGGCATATCATATCAGAAAACACACTTTACTACAGGACAGGCGGCATATCATATCAGAAAATACACTTTACTACAGGACAGGCGGCATATCATATCAGAAAATACACTTTACTACAGGACAGGCGGCATACCATATCAGAAAACACACTTTACTACAGGACAGGCGGCATATCATATCAGAAAACACACTTTACTACAGGACAGGCGGCATATCATATCAGAAAACACACTTTACTACAGGACAGGCGGCATATCATATCAGAAAACACACTTTACTACAGGACAGGCGGCATATCATATCAGAAAACACACTTTACTACAGGACAGGCGGCATATCATATCAGAAAACACACTTTACTACAGGACAGGCGGCATATCATATCAGAAAACACACTTTACTACAGGACAGGCGGCATATCATATCAGAAAACACACTTTACTACAGGACAGGCGGCATATCATATCAGAAAACACACTTTACTACAGGACAGGCGGCATATCATATCAGAAAACACACTTTACTACAGGACAGGCGGCATATCATATCAGAAAATACACTTTACTACAGGACAGGCGGCATATCATATCAGAAAATACACTTTACTACAGGACAGGCGGCATATCATATCAGAAAATACACTTTACTACAGGACAGGCGGCATATCATATCAGAAAATACACTTTACTACAGGACAGGCGGCATATCATATCAGAAAATACACTTTACTACAGGACAGGCGGCATATCATATCAGAAAATACACTTTACTACAGGACAGGCGGCATACCATATCAGAAAACACACTTTACTACAGGACAGGCGGCATATCATATCAGAAAACACACTTTACTACAGGACAGGCGGCATATCATATCAGAAAACACACTTTACTACAGGACAGGCGGCATATCATATCAGAAAACACACTTTACTACAGGACAGGCGGCATATCATATCAGAAAACACACTTTACTACAGGACAGGCGGCATATCATATCAGAAAACACACTTTACTACAGGACAGGCGGCATATCATATCAGAAAACACACTTTACTACAGGACAGGCGGCATACCATATCAGAAAACACACTTTACTACAGGACAGGCGGCATATCATATCAGAAAATACACTTTACTACAGGACAGGCGGCATATCATATCAGAAAATACACTTTACTACAGGACAGGCGGCATACCATATCAGAAAACACACTTTACTACAGGACAGGCGGCATATCATATCAGAAAACACACTTTACTACAGGACAGGCGGCATATCATATCAGAAAACACACTTTACTACAGGACAGGCGGCATATCATATCAGAAAACACACTTTACTACAGGACAGGCGGCATATCATATCAGAAAACACACTTTACTACAGGACAGGCGGCATATCATATCAGAAAACACACTTTACTACAGGACAGGCGGCATATCATATCAGAAAACACACTTTACTACAGGACAGGCGGCATATCATATCAGAAAACACACTTTACTACAGGACAGGCGGCATATCATATCAGAAAACACACTTTACTACAGGACAGGCGGCATATCATATCAGAAAACACACTTTACTACAGGACAGGCGGCATATCATATCAGAAAACACACTTTACTACAGGACAGGCGGCATATCATATCAGAAAACACACTTTACTACAGGACAGGCGGCATATCATATCAGAAAACACACTTTACTACAGGACAGGCGGCATATCATATCAGAAAACACACTTTACTACAGGACAGGCGGCATATCATATCAGAAAACACACTTTACTACAGGACAGGCGGCATATCATATCAGAAAACACACTTTACTACAGGACAGGCGGCATATCATATCAGAAAACACACTTTACTACAGGACAGGCGGCATATCATATCAGAAAACACACTTTACTACAGGACAGGCGGCATATCATATCAGAAAACACACTTTACTACAGGACAGGCGGCATATCATATCAGAAAACACACTTTACTACAGGACAGGCGGCATATCATATCAGAAAACACACTTTACTACAGGACAGGCGGCATATCATATCAGAAAACACACTTTACTACAGGACAGGCGGCATATCATATCAGAAAACACACTTTACTACAGGACAGGCGGCATATCATATCAGAAAACACACTTTACTACAGGACAGGCGGCATATCATATCAGAAAACACACTTTACTACAGGACAGGCGGCATATCATATCAGAAAACACACTTTACTACAGGACAGGCGGCATATCATATCAGAAAAAACACTTTACTACAGGACAGGCGGCATATCATATCAGAAAATACACTTTACTACAGGACAGGCGGCATACCATATCAGAAAATACACTTTACTACAGGACAGGCGGCATATCATATCAGAAAACACACTTTACTACAGGACAGGCGGCATATCATATCAGAAAACACACTTTACTACAGGACAGGCGGCATATCATATCAGAAAACACACTTTACTACAGGACAGGCGGCATATCATATCAGAAAACACACTTTACTACAGGACAGGCGGCATATCATATCAGAAAACACACTTTACTACAGGACAGGCGGCATATCATATCAGAAAACACACTTTACTACAGGACAGGCGGCATATCATATCAGAAAACACACTTTACTACAGGACAGGCGGCATATCATATCAGAAAACACACTTTACTACAGGACAGGCGGCATATCATATCAGAAAACACACTTTACTACAGGACAGGCGGCATATCATATCAGAAAACACACTTTACTACAGGACAGGTGGCATACCATATCAGAAAACACACGGCATATCATATCAGAAAACACACTTTACTACAGGACAGGCGGCATAGCATATCAGAAAACACACTTTACTACATGACAGGTGGCATACCATATCAGAAAACACACTTTACTTCAGGACAGGCGGCATATCATATCAGAAAACACACTTTACTACAGGACAGGCGGCATATCATATCAGAAAACACACTTTTCTACAGGACAGGCGGCATACCATATTAGAAAATACACTTTACTACAGGACAGGCGACATATCATATCAGAAAACACACTCTTCTACAGGACAGGCGGCATATCATATCAGAAACCACACTTTACTACAGGACAGGTGGCATATCATATCAGAAAATATGGAAGCTTGTTGGATGAACACCAACATGCTGAGGTTTAATCAGGAAAAGACAACTATAATCATCTTTTCCTGAAGTGTCAACAAACCATTGTTCTCCAGCCCCATGTCAGTGCCAGAACTATCGAGACTGTCCCAGCTGTTAACAAGATATCCTAGAAGGACCGTGATGCCCACCATGAAAGGATCTTTATCAGATCTACAAAGATGTCTTTTACCTTCTTTGCCCTTTATTTTCCCTAGAGGAACTATTACCCAGTCCCATGTTGGAAATCCTAAACAGGAATCTTGTACGTTAACCTAAACCTTGTAATGTCATATGTTATTTGCTACATTATTTTGTGATTCTGGCATAATTAGAAGTGCAATCAAGGACAGATGGATTCTCATTAGGACAAGGGGTATTTTTAACAAGGTGACCAAGGGGAACATACATATCAAATCCCTGGTAGTGAAAACAACATTGCACTATCTACATTCAAGATGGCTGTCTGGTTGCCATCCTATGGGACTATTGGGAACCTTCATGTAAAAATTTTGAATGATCTCTCCAGTGTTTTCTGTTAAGCACAACAATCGTTAACTCAAAATTCAAGATGGCCACCTGTCAGTCATCTTGGTTTTTTTAATCAGTCCAAAACATTGATATGCCGGGTACTACACATCATGGGGGAACCGGAACCATCATTTTCCTTAGAGGATTTCCAAGTCCCACGTTTGAAAATCCCAAAAAATCCCAAAATTTGATATGCATAACTTGGGACAATGGGGGGCCTCCATGTGAACAAGAGGTCCAATGGGCCTGCATCGCTCACCTGGTATTAAACTCACACTTGTTACCTCAAAAGTGATCTAAAATAAGGCTACAGGGAAAATATCAGTATTTATGACTATAAGTCATTCAAAAGGACCTGTTCAAAGATTTAAAAACATTTCCCCCCTGTGACCTTCAAAGTCGAACAAGGTCATTATGTTGAACAAATTTTATAGCCCTTCATCTCAGGATGAAACTTGCAAAATATCACAACCCAATCCTTTTGTTTATTGAGATTCTGGGCCTTTTGGTTATTCAGAAGATGTCATTTAAAGATTTTAAACACATTTGACCCCTGTGACATTGAATATGAGTTAAGGTCATTGATTTGAACAAACTTGGTAGCCCTTCATCCCAGCATACTACTGGCTAAACATAACCCTGGGCATTTTGGTTATTCAGAAGAAGTTGTATAAACTTGTAAACATATTTGCTTCTGGCCAAATATCATCACACTAGGTCCTTTGGTTATTAAGAAGAAACTATTTAAAGTAAAATATTGATGCCAGACGATGGACGGACGATGGACGGACGACGGACGCTGCACCACGGCATAAGCTCACTTGGCCCTTCGGGCTAGGTGATTTAACAAGAGGCCCAATGGGCCTGAATCATTACCCTGAGACCTTTTGAATATTCAGAACAAGTCATTTAAAGATTTAAACATATTTGATCCCTGTGACCTTGAATATAAGTCAAGGTCATTCATTTGAACAAACTTGGTAGCCCTTCATCCCAGCATCTAACTGGCAAAATATCATAACCCTAGCACTCTTGGTAATTCAGAAGAAGTTGTTTAAAGGTTTTAAACATATTTGACCCCTGTGACCTTGAAAATGGGTAATGGTCATTTGCTTGAACAAACTTGGTAGCCCTTTATCCCAGCATGTAACTGGCCAAATATCATCATCCAACTCATGCGATGTATATCATACTCGAAATTTGAATATAGTTTAACTGATCACAATCTGTTAAGAAATGAAGTTGCTATAATGATGTCAAAGGTCATGAATCAAGATGAGCAGGACAAGACAATAGTTACATTACATGTCCCATAAAATGGAGAGGGCATAAACAATCATGCAAAATCTCTTTCAATTGGCAATTACTATACCCCCTACCCTCTCCTGACATTCTTAGAGCAATAGTAATTATCTATCAAACTTGAGGTTTTTGAAGTAAAACCAATTTTCATGATGTAATACTTACCATAACTTTAGTATGCATATACAATACCTACACCCATCTTTGTAGCCCAAAAACAAAAGATTCAAATATCCCTACCTCCCTACCGTGACGTAACCTCTATCTCGATGACAGAGCCACGGAGTGATCTCCCTTCCTCAAACCCCCTTTTATGGAGCCTAAAGGCAGCCAGGATGAGGAGGCAAGGGGAGGAATACAGGGTGGGACTCCATAAAGTTATGGTAAGTATTACATCATGAAAATTGGTTTTACTTCAAAAACCTCAATTTCATTTCAGTAATAATTACCATAACTTTAGTATGCGAATTCGTCTTACCGTAGTGGAGGCTTCGAATCCAGGCAGACCAGGCTGACGGAACAAACTCGAGACATGCTCAAGGTAGGGAAAAGGTTCAAGGAACCCCCCTAATAAAGCCCCGAAAGTAATTAAAAAATGGAAAACCTCCCCGTGAAACGAGCAGGTGTACCACCGTGGTGCCTGATAGCATACTATTTAAAATCACTGAATTACTGTGGAGGAACAGCCACAGACTGTGCAACCACCACCGGTCCAAGGGAATACAATCCATCAGAATGAGAGGCCAAGGACCGGAGATAAAAATCCGTGAAGGTAGTCTGTCCGCGCCAGAAAGCTGCGGACATGACCTCCTGAAAGGGGGACCCATTGAGGAGGGCCCATGACGCAGCAAGGGCCCTGATCTCATGAGCTCTCACCTTATACAACGCCCGAACCTGATCATCCGAGTGGTCGTAACCGTACTTGATGACCTGACAGATCCATCTAGACACTGACTGAGAAGAGATATCCTGTTGACCCTGCTTAATGGGCAAAAACAGACGAGATCGAGGACCTCGCCCCCCCCTGGTTTTATCGAGGTAAAACCTAAGCGCCCGACAGGGACAGAGCAACCTATCCCGTTCCTCAGCTCCAACGAAGGCAGTCAAAGACGGAATCTTAATCGGATCGGGCGAGAAGCCAGGAACCTGATTCTTAGCCATAAAGGCAGGATCAGTGAGAAGGGTAACGGCAGAGTAATTCCTGGACCATCGGAGGCAAGAGGGGTGAGAAGACAAGGCATGAATCTCACTCCTCCTTCGACCTGAGGCCAGGGCAACAAGGAATACCACCTTGTAAGTAACAAACTTCAAGGAGGCAGACGCTAAAGGCTCATAAGGTGCCCGCATCAGCGATTCGAGCACCAGTGGCAAATTCCACTGCGGAGCCAACTGCCGGACCCTAGGCCTGTCCAACCCAAACCCCCTAATCAAGGCAGAAAGAGAGGAGGACGAGCCTACCTCCGACCTACCATGAACAGAGAGAACACTAGCAATGGCCGTGCGATAACCAGCGATAGTGCCAGGGGCAAGATTGCGGTCCCTAAACAGCCAAAGAAGGAAGTCCGCAATCACCTGGACAGTAGCCTTGATCGGATCAACCTTCCTGCCGACACACCAATCACAGTAAATCTTCCATCGTGACTGGTAGACGGCAGATGAGGAAGCCCTAATTGATCGAGCGATGCGATCTGACACGTCCCTAGAAAAGCCCGCCTGAGCGAGGCCTCCTGAGATAGCTTCCACGCGTGAAGGTGGAGGATCTCCGGACGAGAGTGCATCGTCCTGGAACGAGGCTGGCGAAGGAGGTTCGCTCTGAGAGGAAGAGCCAGGGGCTCTTCCACCAGAAGCGACAAAAGCTCCGGAAACCAAGGCTGCCTCGGCCACAGGGGCGCTATCAGGAGGAGGGAACACTGATGCTCCCGAAACTTCTGCAGCACCCTGCCCACCATGTTGAAGGGTGGGAATGCATATGCATGCATTCCCTCCCAATCCAGAGACAGAGCGTCCACGGCCCAAGCCCTTGGATCTGGTACCGGAGAGACAAACGTTGGCAACTGATTGTTCAGTGAAGTGGCGAACAGGTCTATGTGAGGCCTGTCCCACACCTGACAAATTCCCACGAAAATCGAGGGATTCAGTTGCCACTCTGTCAAAACCGGCTGGCGGCGCCTGGAAAGAGTATCCGCCAGAACATTCAACCTGCCTGGCAGATGCTTGACACAAATTGTCAACTGCATTTCCTGACATAGAAGCAGAATGCGGATAGCGAGGGCACACAGGGTGTGAGACCTGGTTCCCCCCTGTCTCTCCAGATACGCGACAACCGTAGTGTTGTCCGTAGCCACACAAACCACCTTGGAATGCAGGATCTCCCGAAAAGACTGCAGAGCCAACAGAACAGCCCTCATCTCGAGCACATTGCTGTGCTCCGAGAGCTGTTCCCCAGACCACTCCCCCGACTGGCAACGCCCGTCGAGATAAGCTCCCCACCCTGTCATGGATGCATCCGTGTACAGGGTCATAGTGGGAACTGGCTTGGACAAAGGAACCCCTCGGAGAACATTGTCCTGATGAGTCCACCAGCGTGCGTACTCCTTGACCGACTGGTTCAGAGGAAGCAAGGCTTCCCAATCCCTTGAAGAAGGGACCCAGTTGGCAAGGAGAAACATCTGGAGAGGCCTGATGTGAAGTCTCCCTAAGGGGACCACATCGGCCAGGGCGTTGAGATATCCCAGAAAACTGAGAAACCAACGTACCTGGACTTGAGACCGGCCGATAAAGGTCAGAGCAAAAGCCCTGGCCTTCTCGAACTTCTCCATCGGTGGAAGGGCGATGCCCTGAACCGTATTGAAACGGTTCCCCAGAAAAACAAAATCCTGAGATGGGGAAACCTCCGACTTTTCTCTGGAAGGAATGAAGCCGACCTTGAGTAAGAGTTTCAGAACCAACCGGGTGACCTGTACCAGAGACTCTCTCACTAGGTGGAGCATGAGGGAGTCGTCGAAATAGATGTGAACATCTATTCCTCGAGAGTGCAGGAATCCCACGACCACCTGCAGCAGCTTGGTGAAAACCAAAGGTGCAGTCGTGAGCCCGAACGGCATGGCCCGGAACTGGAAGACCTTTCCGTTGCAAGTAAAACGGAGGTACTTCCGTGCCGACTTCTTGATGGGGATGTGGAAGTAGGCGTCCTTTAGATCTACTGAAGTCGCCCACATTCCCTCTCTCACGGAGGCGATAATACCCCGAGGAGTCTCCATCTTGAAGTGAGGAGAATCTACGTGCTTGTTGAAGGCACTTAGATCTATGATGGGACGCCACGCCCCGGACTTCTTCCGAACCAGAAACATTCTGGAGTAGAACCCGGGAGTGCATCCCGACATAGGAACCTCCTCGACCGCGCCCTTGGAAAGCATGGTCCTTACTTCCTCCTGGAGCGCCAGAGCCTTTTCCGGATCCCCCGGTGGAGGAAAAAAGATTGGCTCTGACGCTAAGGGCGGATCCCGCACTAGCGGAATGCCTAACCCCTCCTTGATCACAGACAAGGTCCATGCGTCTTCCGTAATTTCCTTCCACTCTGGAAGGAAAGCAGAAAGACGACCCCCCACAGGAAGATCTGGTCGAGGCAGATCGAGACCTTGCCAGGCAAGAGAATCGTCTGCTGACCCGAAGCCTAATCCTGCGGGAGAAGGACCTAAGCTTGAGCCGAGAGGACTGCATTCCTCCCGGCCAAACTCGTCGTCTGACACGACCAAGGAGGGAAGAAAAGAGTCAGGAACCCTTCTTCTTACCCCCAGGAGGGTTCTTACCCTTCTTACCCTTCCATTTGTTGCCCTTGAAGGGAGGCTTATACTTGGGCTGCGCAGAGGACTGCGAAGCCGAAGGTTTAGCCTTCTTCTTAGGAGGCGCTGACCCCTGCGAGGTACTGGCCTTCTCAGCCTGAATCCTCTTCACCAGAAGTGCAGAGGCGACCGAGTCCTCCTTCAAATCCTTCTGAACAGAAGGAAGGGCCCCTCCAAAAAGAGTGGACCCTGAGAAGGGGGCAGTCAACAGTCTGGAACGGTAAGGCTCATCGACCGGGCGATTTTTCAAAACTGAAAACCGCCTAGCCAACAAGACATTGACGAGGGATGACACCTGTAAAGCTGCCAGCGCTCTCAATGCCCCGTTCAGGGCAGAGGTCACTCTGTCCTGGATGTCGGCCTGCTCTGTCTCGGTAATCCGACCCTCAGGCAAGTCGGATACCCTATATAGACAAACCGTCAAGTAGTCTATATACGACAGAATCTGGATGGAGAGACGCAGCAGTCTCTCCATCTTGTGGTGTTCTTTGGGACCGAACACCACCTGGTCCACCGATTTACCGGGCCAAGCTGCAAGTTCCCTCGATTCCAGCTTAGCTGGTTGAGGGGCAAGCAGACCATCATGTGTGGCATAGTCAGTGGCGTGCACCTCTGACAAATCGCCAACACTGAGCTGCAACCCAGCATACCCAGGACTACGGGTTGAAGAAGAATTCTTCCCTAAAACCCGAGACTGGGCGGTGGCCAGAGCTGAAGACACAATGGTGCCTTCTGGCAGAGAGCGGTCCGACCGAGCGGACACCCGAGGAGCCACCAAAGAACCCAAAAGGGTGGTGGACTCGGGGACAGATGATGCCGAAGGTGGTGGGCAAACCTCCTCCCCAAGAATCCGGGAAACGTCAGCCCTAAGGCCCCGCATACCGGATAACACATGCTGGGCCTCAACCTCAGCAGCCTCAGGGTCTCCCTCATCCTGGAAGTCCTCCTCTGAGGGCAAGCCCTCCTGAGGACTGTCGTCAGACGACTCGGAAAGACCAGCGTCTATATCCGAACAACCAGGTGAAAGATGAACAACATCATTGTCCTCTGCCATACCCGCGCCCTCAACGTCCATAGCCTCCACACCATCCAGACCAGAAGCCTGGGGCGGAGGAAATGGGCCAGCCAGAGGGGCCAACCCGAGAGAAGGCTCCCCGTACCGGCGTTTAGGTGCAGTGCGCCTAACGGCCGTGGCTGTAGGTTTAGGCTTAGTAGCCAAAACCCTACCCTTGGACCCAGAGACCAACGAGCCTGCCCGAGAGGCAGAAGTCCTAAAGGTCCGACACACCTTCTTAGGACCGGCCGATAAGGCCCCCGAAGTAGCAGAAAGTTGGGGGGGGTCAACAGAACTGCTAACACGTCTCCGCGAGGGAGAGACCAAACCCCAAGGATTCCATGACGGAAATGCCATGGGGTTAAACCCATATCCCGGAGGATAGGGGAAAGGTCCCGCGGGCTGGGAGTGACCCCAGAACTGGCCAAACTGGCCTGCCTGAGACTGGGGCTGGCCAACTTGCCCAAAGGGCGAAGGTGGACCGCCACTCCCTCCAGGTGGAAACCCGGACATGTACGGGCTAAGCCCGTAACTGCCGGGATGCTGTCGCAACCCAAAACCATCCGCAGGCTGGTAAGGGCGGCCCAAGGATGGTTGCCCGCAGGCACCCGTATACCCTAAGCCAGGGGAAAACGGAGGCCGGAAACCGGCCCCCTGTCCAGCAAACCCAACCCCTGGGGGGAAACCCCCCAGGTTCCCAGAAGAATGAAACTCGGGACCGGACCTAATAGGACCGGGTCCGGGTAACTGACCGGGAGGGTATGCCTGACCAGCATTGATGCCGGGATTAGTGAGCTGCGCGTCACTAATCCCGGTAGACACAGACAATCCCGAAAGAAAGTCTGTTGTCACACCAGGACCTGAACCCGAAAGAACAGGCCCGGCACCAAGACTGTCCCCAACGACCGCACCACCTGGAATGCCGGGATCACTGACAGAGTCAGTGACCGGCGGCCGGTAGTCCCTACCCGAAGGCAAGCGCGAAAGCTTACGGGCGTTCCCGGCCAATTCGACCCTTGGCTGTGCCAAGCCAGGGTCAGGCTGCCCCTCCCCTACTCCAGGGAGTTCCTGGACAGGAAGGGCCACCCCCTGCTCACGAGAGGGACTTGCCGAAGCAAGACCCCCCGAGACAGGAACAGAGACAGTACCACCAGACCCCAGAGAGCTGGTGGCACGACCCCTACCTCTCTGCTTCCCTCGCTTACCGGAAGAAACAGACGAATCTGTCTTACGGTAAGTTGAGGGTAGCTTTGGAACAATGAAGTCCTTGCCCTGAGATTTTGACTGTGAACAAAGTTCACAAGGCGAAACCTCACTGCAAGGACGACACCTGGGACAGGCATCATGAGGGTCCCGTTCCACAAAGAAATGGGAACACCCATGAGCACTACCTCGTCGCTGTCCCGACCGAGACATACCCTCCAAAGCGAACGTAAACAAAAAATTTACAAGCAGATAAAACGGGAAAATAAGGATAAAATACGATAGTACAAAGTACGCAACGTAGAAAGAATTTCACCCGTAATATAAATCAGAAAACGGTTAAAATAAATAACGTTTGCCGAAACAAACAACCGTCACCGAAATAAACAGAGGTCGGAAATTAACCCACGATAATGGCGGACCGTGGCACACCACCGGCACACGTGGAGTAAAATAACCGGCCGTAAAAGGCACAAAAATAATTTTCAACAACAATTAGTTATATCAATAAGGGCAGATGGGTAAAAGGCACACAAACTGCGCAAAAATATGAGTTGACACTCAAACCAAACCGACAAAACAAAGTTTTGAATTGGAGCAAGCTCCGTGCGTCAGCATGCAGCAGGCGTCATAAAAGGAAGAGGAAGGGAGATCACTCTGTGGCTCTGTCATCGAGATAGAGGTTACGTCACGGTAGGGAGGTAGGGATATTTGAAACTTTTGTTTTTGGGCTACAAAGATGGGTGAAGGTATTGTATATGCATACTAAAGTTATGGTAATTATTACTGAAATGAAATATATAGTTGCTAGTTTACCTGAATGTTCCTGCTGTGTTGATGACCTCAGCTTTGGCTGCCTCTGTTGCTAGCCAGTCCCCAGGGTTGACAAGAGATTTCTCTTTCTCAGTCAGTAAGACATCCAGATGTTTGCATATGCCCTTCACAAGGTTGTGGGACACTGTAGGTTTATAAAGTTATTGTTCACGTTTTCAATGGCTGATGGGGAGGATGAAACTGATCATGAAAAATATATGATTTTTTAAACATTACTCTTTTTATTCTGCTCAATCTTTCTGTCAAAATACATTTCTGAAACCGATAAAATCCAATTACACTTGTACCGGATTCGTTCAAAAGAATCAGAGAGTTAATAACAGAATTTTTTACCCAGATTAGTTTGACCATAGTGTCGTAGATCCAAAAGCTGTCTGACCCTTTCTGTTGACCTCGCTGTGTCCATCTTTGTGTCCTTGACCATTGCAGAGGCAGCCTGGATACAGCTCAGTACCAGGTTTTCTACAGGAAGTTTATGAGAGTGAGCTGGGTTGGACGGGAATCCACTCATATTGTTAAAGTCCAGTTGGATGTCTTCTTCATCCACATCCATATCTGTTTGTCGGCCATCTTGCTCTACTGGGGTATCTGTTTCCATGGAAATTTCAGTAGATTGCCCAGTTTCCTCACCGACAGCATGATGTACCAACATTCCCAGAGACTTTCCTTGCATTTCTGACATCCTCAACGTATCACCCTCGGGTCGAATGTCATCAATGTGGAGGGAATGCCAATGCCCACACTGATATCATTTATAAAGAAATTCAATTCGATGTTATTTTATAAATATAAACTTCTTCTTTATAACAAATAAACATACTAACAGAAAATAGCTGAGAGACATGAACGCCCCTTTTATCATGCAAATTAGAAATACTTTTAAACAAAATCTGTCAAAAAAAGTATTTTGTACATTGTGTATTATAAACTACTGTAAGGTGATGGGGTCTAAACTTTTGGGCATCTTTGTGCATCAGAAGGTAAAAGTGGAAAATGGCGAAAGGACAAAAGAAAAAGAATTTAGGTTTCTCAATGGCCATATTTTATCAGGACGAAAACTCAATTATCTTTTCAGGGTGAAAAAGAAGAAATAATACCTGGGACTTCTCATTAGTGTGCATTTTTTTCTTTTTTTTTTGCATATGATTTCTTGTCTTTTCCCTATCATTTCAGATCCTGAATATTATAAGATTCTTTCATGCTCAGGGGTGTAGGATAGGAAAAATTCCATCCGAGGGTTTCAAAAACCCAAATTTGAAAAGCCTGAGGGTGGAATTTCCCTATCCTACACCCTTAGGCATGAAAGAGTATTTTTCTTTCATTCCAAACTCAAAGGAAACTAAATTTCACTAATGCAGCAAAAGCAAAACAATTTCTTAGGGACTTGTATTACTGAACCTGTTGAGAATGGCCCAGGTAAAAAAATATGTATCAATACTATGGAATTTTACCTGAAATCCACTAAAACAGCCCCCTGCTATCCTTGGCAACTGTATGATGAAGATGGCATGTATGTTCGCCTTGATCTGATAACCCAGCTGCTGTAGTTCATCCTGAATACAGTACCGGGCACAGGCCACGAGACTGGCATTTTGATCTCCACAGTCGCTCTGGACTATCAATAACATCTCATCCTCCTCTCTTCCAAAATACACCCTGTAATGTCAAATAAACCACCCTTACCCTTCACAAAACACACCCTGTAATGTCAAATAAACCAATCTTACCCTTCACAAAACACACCCTGTAATGTCAAATAAACCAACCTTACCCTTCATAAAACACACCCTGTAATTTCAAATACACCAACCTTACCCTTCACAAAACACACCCTGTAATGTCAAATAAACCACCCTTCCCCTTCACAAAACACACCCTGTAATGTCAAATAAACCCCCCTTACCCTTCACAAAACACCCCCTGTAATGTCAAATAAACCACCCTTACCCTTCACAAAACACGCCCTGTAATGTCAAATAAACCACCCTTACCCTTCACAAAACACACCCTTTAATGTCAAATAAACCAATCTTACCCTTCACAAAACACACCCTGTAATGTCACACAAACCAATCTAACCCTTCATAAAACACACCCTGTAACGTCACACAAACCAATCTAACCCTTCACAAGGCCTGCAACGATATTTCCTATGGTAATGTATCATGATACTACCTCGTGAAATTGATTTGTTTGCCTGTATTATGATACACTAACAGTACTGAAATTATCAATCAATTATTATCAAACTCTAAAAAAAAGGTGTACATATTTTTTTTAATCCTTCAGTAAAGAGTGGTCCACTGTGCAGTCATACCCAAAATTACTAAAACTCGTACAAAAATATACATTCAAATAGTATCAAATATTGAAGTCTATGAAAAAACTCGATAAAATCCTGCAGTCAATCATCATGAAGTTGACCTTTTAAGCAGATATTTGTATTGTGATATGTATTGTATCGTAAGCCGCAATCCATATTGTACCACGAGGTATGGGTACCGTTGCAGCCTTTTCCTCCACACAACCTGTAACGACACATGGACTATATACACCATGTTGTATTTGAAGTCTGTGACTACTCACCTGACCTGTCTACAGAACTGCTGCTCAGTATCAAATGACTGTAGGTTCAGTAATACCATGTTGTCTACTGGGATCCCCAGCTTGCATGACAGTTCTTCTAGGTCCACACTGGTGATCAGCTTAGAGTGGGTTGTAACCTTCACATAAACAAGTTAATGCATTCAATGTTAATGTTTCTTTTTAAATAAAATACTGAATTAAACTCAAACTATAAACATCCATTATTTCGTTTCTCAAATATTTTCCTGTCTGTGACTAAAACTTGTGTGTTCTGAAGCAAGAAAATACTGAAAGTTGGTAGTAAAACTTATTATTTAAATAAACAATTGAAATGATATCTTAATACATTATTGTATTCATATTTGTTACCTGAGCAAAATGGCTGTCGCTATTCTCCTGCCTGATTTTCTGGTAGAGGTAATCGGACAGACACTGGTGCTGCTGTTCCTGCCAGTAAATCTCACTCAAGCTAGCTTCTTCTTCAGCTATGGGTGTTGTAGGCAATCTCATCACCGCATCTGGTGTAGCACACCACAGCAACACTCTCTTGGCCGAGTCATACACCTGACAGGGAACAACCACAACCAAAATGATGTCTCAATACCCTTGATAGTCATTGCTTATTGTAAGTCTAAGATTACCTCTTTATGGCAAGTTTGTTCAACATAAACTTGAATTCGAAAGTTGAAAACTAAATATCATAAAAATCTGAATATGAGGATTTCTGATACAGTATATACCTGTTCATTGTTGACTTGTCCCTCCCTGTAGTGTTGTTGGTACATATGAAGCACAATGGCAGCACAGCTATCGGCATGGTAACCCATAAAAACATCTCCTACAGAAAACTCCTCTTTCTTCATTCTGTCAAAAAACCATCACAGCTTTATTTTTTATTATTACATTTTTTCAATATTCAACAAAAATTGACAAATATATCACCATGAATATTTCAGTATAGCAAAGCAAATCATGTCACATACCTTTTTTTATCATCTAGAAATGATAGATGATCTTTACCAAGATATATCCACAAGATGTCTTTGCCAGGACACAGATGGGATGAGTTGAACCTTTGTTCCATTGCTTGACAGTAAATGATATGGCTATAATATTTCATGTTTCCAGCTATCATAAACCAGAGTGGCATTATTTGACCTTGCTGTGACCTTTACCTTTGAATTATGGACAAGAAAGGGTTATGTGACTGATACTGTCTAGATATGATACCTGTATCAAAGTTGTTTACTCAAAAGAAGATTGGGCTTGCAGAAGTAATTTTCTGGACACGCATTTTAAAGATCTGACCTTTTACCTTGCTCTGATCTTGACCTTAAAGTACAAGCATGAGAGTGGTATGCAGCACACTACCACCTCCTGATACAGGTACAGCTCCAGACATTCTACATATGACTTCTCATGACTACCCCGACCTTGACGGTTTCTCATGACTACCCCGACCTTGAGGGTTTCTCATGACTACCCCGACCTTGACGGTTTCTCATGACTACCCCCGACCTTGACGGTTTCTCATGACTACCCCGACCTTGAGGGTTCTGACCTCCGAGTTGTGTGTGTCAGTACAGTTCAATTCTACCTTTACCTAGTGATGGACAGATGGACAGATATAATATGGGATGACAGACATTGTGTAACCATACAGTCCCTTCACACCTGACCAGTATACCTACCTTTGTAAATAACCTGCTGTAGACACCTGACCAGTATACCTACCTATGTAAATAACCTGTTGTAGACACCTGACCAGTATACCTACCTATGTAAATAACCTGTTGTAGACACCTGACCAGTATACCTACCTTTGGAAGTAACTTGTTATGTTTCCCTGACAGTTGACAAAGTCTTTGGCCCATTTTTCTAGCCTCTCTGCTAATTCCAGCTGCTGCTCTGTCAACATGGTGGACACGTTTAGGAAATGCTTCTCCAGTCGGTTGATGAGAGGGATGGGGAACTTGTCATACACAACTTGTTTCTCAGCAACCACTATAAGTCTACAAATTAGAATCATTAGCTTATAAACTAATCAACACAAGAAATCATCAAATAGGGTAACAAATGTTTTGTAGTTTGAATTCAAGTAACAATTATTTTCGTGTTTAGGTGTAAATTTTTACTGAGAACTTGTAGTTTCATGACTGTCGTGCTTAGGTATAAACTTTTACTGAGAACTTGTGGTTTCATCACTGCCAAGTGTTTATGTTAACCTTATTTACTGAACATTGTTTACATTTTTCATTTGTGCTTGACACTTAAAATAAATACAAAAATAGTTATCCCACTCATGAAAACAACTAATGTTCATCAAGAAACCAAGAATATCCTCTATCTATTTGACTTATAAGACAACTTAATCCAAAATGTAAGCACTTAAGCTTTTTCATCCAACAAACATGCAAATATTTTTTTCTGAACAAAATTATTAATATAAAAAATAATTGCACTTTCAGAGAATTTTGTCCAAATCTGACATTGAAAACTAAGAGGCCCAATGGACCTTAAAGCTCACATGAATTACATTGATTAAGATTCATAACTACATTGTACTAGTATTTTTGAGAAATCCATATAACTCACAATTTTGGCTGGCCTTTGACTATGGAACCTTCCTCCAAAATTTATTGAAAATGGTTCAGAGGTTTTGGAGAAGTAAAAAATGTAACAAGTTTATTCACAACGCAGGCCATGGACAAAGACGAATGGCAATAGCTCACATGAGCAATCATATGAGCTAGAACTGCCTCTGAAAAATTGTAGCTCTGGTTTTCACTCAGTGGTTCTAACACAAACAACTCACCTGAAGTCTTTATGGACCCTGCACTTTACTCTGTGTGTCCCCAGTCCCAAGTCCACATATCGCTCACCCCCAAACTCCACGTAATACTGAAAAATATACAAAATATGATTTCAATGACGGCAAATATGTGCGTGAAGCAATATAGATTAAACTGTAATTAAATTAGAAACAATCTGTTCTTGTGTTTTCATCATCATTACATGTAGTTATATTGGAAAAGGCAAAATATATTATTCAATTTTTTTTCATTTTTTGTTTGGTGTTATACATCCTCGAAACAACCACTGTCATATGCAGTATTAGACACTGGGTCTGCAAGTAATGCACGTGCAAATCTTTGTAAGAAGGAGTAAGGGTTGGGTCTAGGAAACTGTTGTACACACGGAAAGGAGTAACACAGTGTGTCCTTGGCATTTTAATGTGACGACTAGAGATAGGCCAACTATTGACTGTTAATTCCATAATTGATGTAATCGGTAATAATTACTTAACTCAGATTTCAAATATATACAATGTACAGTAATTGACAAACGCAATTTATTTTCTTGATTATTTCATATGATTGATGTTAATGTCGCTAAAAACAGCTTGTGACTGTATTAAAGTTGGCTGTAAAAGAAAGATACCTAATCTACAGTCAACGACTCTGTCTGTTCATGATACAGTAGTGATGTCACTCTATTTTGGTATTCAGTCCCATATAATTATAAACTGATTATTCCTAGTATTACAAATCGATTATCGATTATGATTAAAAACCTACTGTCCATCACTATTGACAGCAGAAATATGGAAAATTAGAACTAGTCATTCAGAAGAACCTGTTAAACTATTCATCAACAAGCAATCACCCTGTATGCTTTAGTTATTCAGAAGAAGTCGTTTCAGAACTCAACATATTTGACACCTGTGACCTTGAATAATGGGCCAATGTCATTCATTTAAACAAGCTTTGTAGTCCTTCATGCCAACATCCTTCAGGCCAAATATCATCACCCTGGACCTTTTGGTTATACAAAAGAAGTTGTTTAAAGATTTTTAAGACAATTGACCCCAGTGACCTTGAATATGAGTGAAGGTCATTTGTTTGAACTAACTTCGTAGCCCTTCATGCCAACATCCTTCTGGCCAAATATCATCACCCTGGACCTTTTGGTTTTACAGAAGAAGTCGCTTAAAGATTTCAACATATTTGACACCTGTGACCTTGAATATGGGCAAAGGTCATTCATTTACACAAATTTCGTAGCACTTCATACCAACATCCTTCTGGGCTAATATCATCACCCTGGACCTTTTGGTTCTACAAAGAAGTTGTTTAAAGGTTTTTAAGACAATTGACCCTTGTGACCTTGAATATGAGTGAAGGTCATTTGTTTGAACAAACTTGGTAGCCCTTCATCCCAAAACGCATCTGGCGAAATATCATCACCCTGGAGCTTTTGGTAATTCAGAATAAGTTGTTTAAATATTTCAACATATTTGACCCCTGAGATCTTGAATATAGGCAAAGGTCATTCATTTGAACAAACTTGGTAGTGCTTCATCACAGCATGGTATTGGCCAAATATCATCATCCTGGGCCTTCTGGTTAATCAGAAGAAGATGTTTAAAGGTTTTAACATATTTGACCCCTGTGACATTGAATATGGGCAAAGGTCATTCATTTGAACAAACTTGGTTAGCCCTTTATCCAAGCATACTACTGGCCAAATATCAACATCCTAGACCTCTTGGTTATTTAGAGAGAAAAAAAATTAAAAGTTTAAACATATTTGACCCTTCTTTGACCTTGAATATGGGCTAGGTCATTCATTTGAACAAACTTGGTAATGCTTTATCCTAGCATGTTATTGGTCAAAACGCCGCACCATGCCATAAGCTCACTTGGCCCTTTGGGCCAGGTGAGCTAAAAATGAAATATGTATATAACCCCTATCACAACATCAATATTTTCTAAAGGACAAAGTTATGCTGAATGAGTNTTTTTTGTTTTGTTTTTTAAAAATTTCCCCCCCCCCCCCCAATCAGAAGAAGATGTTAATAGGTTTTAACATATTTGACCCCTGTGACATTGAATATGGGCAAAGGTCATTCATTTGAACAAATTTGGTTAGCCCTTTATCCAAGCATACTACTGGCCAAATATCAACATCCTAGGCCTCTTAGTTATTGAGAAAAAATAAATACTTCAACACATCTGAAACCTTTGACCTTGAAAGTAGGTCAAGGTCATTCATTTGAACAAACTTGGCAGTCCTTCACCGCAGCATGCTACTGGTCCAGTATCATGACTCTGGGCCTGTTGGTTATTGAGAAAAGTCATTTAAAGATTTTAACACATTTGACCCCTGAGACCTTGAAAGTAGGTCAAGGTCATTCATTTGAACAAATTGGTAGCCCTATTACGCAGCATGCTACTAGTCAAATATCATGACCCTGGGCCTCTTGGTTATTGCAAAGTCGTTGAAATATTTTAAAACATTTGACTACTGTGACCTTAAAAGTAGGTCAAAGTCGTTCATTTGAACAAATATGGAAACACTTCACTCCAGCATGCTACTGGCCCAAAATCATCACCAAGGGCCTCTTGGTTATTGAGAAGAAGACGAAAATGTAATTAGTCTCAGGTGACCTAAAAATATCAAAGCTGTGGCTATTTCCTTTTGGCAAAAGATTTTTACAGCTCAATACCCTTTACAGCCTATGTTAAACATTTGCATTTTGGCGTGGCCCCAATTCTGACCCAAGGGGTCTGATTTGTACAAACTTGAATTTTCACCCTTAGGGTATGTTAAAAGTGAAATATCAAAACTGTGGCTATTTCCTTTTGGCAGAGAAGATTTTTGTAGCTCAATATTCCATTACAGCCTATGTTAAACTTTGGCCCTTGGGCTTGGTCCCAATTTTGACCCAAGGGGTCTAATTTGTACAAACTTGAATCTTCACACCTAGGGCTTGCTTAAAAGTGAAATATAAATCCTGCAGCCATTCTCGGTCTTAAGAAGAAGATTTTTATAGATTTAGTCAAATTTCCCATTTTGGGCCCCACCCCTCAGCCCCCAGGGATCCAGCAACTTTTCTTGAACATTCTTGAACCCTCATTCTACAAAGATACTTCAGACAAAATTTGGTCAAAATCTATGCAGTGGTTCTTGAGAAGAAGTCGAAAATGCAAAAAGATAATATGAAAAGGGGCATTACTCTTAGGAAATTTTGTCCAAATTTGATGACATGTAAAAGGGTGCAACATCCCATAATAGAAAAGCATTATGCTCAGTTTGCTTTATAAGATTAACACAATATTTGGGATGAGAAGTTATATCAAAAGGGTCACTTTAATTAACGCCAAGGAATTTTGTTCAAATTTAAATGAAGAGCAAAAAGGCGCAACATTATAGCATAGGTTTCAGCAATTGTGNGGGGGGAGGGGAATCTCAAATGTCCCAATTTATGACCCAGGGATCAAGTCTCTAAGGGTGGATGATATTCAGGAAGTATAATTGTGTTTGTTTCTCGAAGACCAGCATTTGTTAATATGAGCTTTCAAGGGTAAGGCCAGACCCTTGAGCCATCTTAGAAGCATATCTATTTCTTTTCTTTTTTGTATTTCTTAATTGCATTCATGGTTATAGGGAGGAGAACTTAACTAATTCCAAGTTTTGACTCAGAAACTAAATCCCTAAGGGTTTGGCCAGACCCCAAGGCTGAATCTAATGTCATAATTGGTTTCATCTCTTTATGCCCAGCAATGGTATACATAGTTATGGTGTGGGAATCTCAAACCTTTATGTTATGAGCCAGGGACTATAAAGACTCTTGTAAAATAATTACTTGATAGTCATAGATGGTTCTACACCCACAGTATTAGGCACCCCATCTAGTTCTATAGATGATGCTGAGGATGAGCAGGACCCAAACGTTTCCTCAAGTACTGGGGATGCAACAGTACTTGATGAAGCTGGAGATGAGGACAGTGCTGATGATGATCAGAACTCTATAGCAAAGACCCACCTGTCTGAGCCTCAGGAGGACTTTATCTCCCAGGGTGGGGAGGGGTGGCATCGAGTAATGCCAAACAGAAAAGTCCTGGAAAACCCTTACCTGTTCCTAGGAGATCTGATAGGAGACGTCAACCACAAAAGTGGTAAAAGTCAGGGAAGTTTATCATGAGCCAAACTCCAACGACACAACCTGAGTGGATGTTAAGAGCTACCTATTTACAGGATTTAACTAGTCGAGGAACATTGCACAACATGCCAGAGCGAGTTTTAGACTCTTTGCTGTCCATCGATAGTGGTAGATTTCTTTTAGTTTATTGTTTATAACTATTTACATGTGTTCATTGTACTTTTTCACTGTAATGACACGGAGGTCATTTCTTTTGTGAGAGGGGAGTATGTAACAGGGATATGTACTTTGAATGGATTTATGAAAGGTCTTGGTGTAAGGAACCTTAAATGGTTATTTGGAAGTATAGTTGTGTGATGAAAGACCCTTAATGTTTGTGTGTTACCTGTATGTAAGAATGTGTGGAATGTGAGTACTTTTAGTCACATGACATCAGCAGACATTTTTATTGGCCATAGCTAACAACTGCATGATTTTTAACTTGACTAATATGACTCAGCACCAAGGTATTGAACGATCAAGAACTACTTTTTATATTGGGAGAATTTGGTATTACATGTTAAACACTTTGTAACAACTGCCAGTCATACGTCGCCTGTTAGACACAGGAATTTCTGTAAACCCCCACATTTTCTTTTTTAAATACAGAATAAATGGCATAAAGAACCCAACAGTGTTTAGTGGATTGTTATACATGAAAATAGCACTGAAACATAATGTTCTTAAGACTCTCATAAAGGTACACCAGGTATGTAAGGCCAAACAAAATTAATTACTTGATTCTCAGGCCAATATTTTTCAAAAGAGATGCGGCAGGGAGGTAATTTTTTTCCATTTGACATGGCAAAAATGAGACGAGTGCAATTTTTTTTTTATTGTGTATTTTGTAAAACTTTTGTTGTGGGCATTACCTTGTCTTTTTATAGTTGTGTAGAGACCGTCATAGAGCAAGCCTCCGAAAATCCCCCCACGATGTTCTAGACGAGAATCACGAACCGCCCCCCCNCCCCCCCCATTCCTTATTTGTACCGAAATTAGTGCCATTTGTAAACGAGACTAATAAGTCATAATCATTTTAACGCTTGCCTGTATATCAATTTCCTTATCTTTATTCAAACGTTTTCAGGACTTTCGTGACTAACGAGTAAAAACGACATGCGGACCAATTTTCAGAATTTTTTTAAAGACAGTGACTGGCACATTCACGATTGCACGATGCGGTGCCCTAAAATGAAACGCGCGCGGGCCTGAGTACCAAGTAATCAAATTTTTTTGGCCTAATATATACGAGGTGTACCTACAGTTGGGGAGTCGTTAAGAATCCTGTAAAGTTCACCAGGTATTTGGTATATAAGAGGGGTACCTACCTGGTTGAGAGCGTCGTACAGACTCTCGTAAAGGTTTTCCAGGTTAAGTAGGACCACCGTGTTGCCTGTCTCCATACACACCTTGATGCGATTGATGTTCCTACACACCTAGAAATACACAAATAGCATGATGTTAAAAACGTTATGATTTCAACTTTTTCAGAATATGACACTAAATTTTCAGGATTTTTTAATTTTTTTGGTAAAATAGTTTAAAATGATAAAGTCACTTAATCTAGAGAAACATTCTTACCTGTGTATATTCCTGGTCACTAGGGAAGCTGCTACCAAATATGGTAATGGCTTTCTGTTTCTTTAAGATCTCCTGCTGTAGAATTGTCAGAGCTCCATAGTTTTCAGTCAACAACAGCAGGTATCGACTTTCGCTGTCAATCAATCACATTTACATTAGTTAATAGGTAGTAAGTCACTGTCAATCAATCACATTTACATTAGTTAATAGGTAGTAAGTCACTGTCAATCAATCACATTTACATTAGTTAATAGGTAGTAAGTCACTGTCAATCAATCACATTTACATTAGTTAATAGGTAGTAAGTCACTGTCAATCAATCACATTTACATTAGTTAATAGGTAGTAAGTCACTGTCAATCAATCACATTTACATTAGTTAATAGGTAGTAAGTCACTGTCAATCAATCACATTTACATTAGTTAATAGGTAGTAAGTCACTGTCAATCAATCACATTTACATTAGTTAATAGGTAGTAAGTCACTGTCAATCAATCACATTTACATTAGTTAATAGGTAGTAAGTCACTGTCAATCAATCACATTTACATTAGTTAACCTGTAAATGACTCGGACAAAATTATTAGAAAATTTACATCAGTTAAGAGGTTTTAAGTTGATATTGTCAAACAAGAAATTTTCAAATTTACATACATTGTATATATGTGTAACAAATGGTAAAGGAAATTACAGCAGAAAACCAGAGAAGTGTAAGATATTAATCTGTCCTCACCTGTCCGGAAGACCTGGATCAGATGATCACACCTGATGTAAGGTATAAACCTGTCCTTACCTGTCAGGTAGACCTGAATCAGACCACACCTGAAGTGTAAGGTATTTACCTGTCCTTGCCTGTCAGGCAGACCTGGATCAGACCACACCTGAAGCATAGGGTATTATAACCTGTCCTTACCTGTCAGACAGACTTGGATCAGACCACACCTGAAGTTTAAGGTATTTATCTGTTCTTACCTGTCAGGCGGACCTGGATCAACCACACCTGAAGTCTAAGGTATTTACCTGTCCTTACCTGTCAGGCAGACCTGGATCAGGCAACACATGAAGTGTAATGTATTTACCTGTCCTTACCTGTCAGACAGACCTGGATCAGACCACACCTGAAGTGTAAAGTATTTACCTGTCCTTACCTGTCAGACAGACCTAGATCAGACCAGTCACCTGAAGTATAGGGTATTATAACCTGTCCTTACCTGTCAGACAGACCTGGATCAGACCACACCTGAAGTGTAGGGTATTTACCTGTCCTTACCAGTCACACAGACCATGATCAGACCACGCCTGAAGTTTAAGGTATTTATCTGTTCTTACCTGTCAGGCAGACCTGAATCAGACCACACCTGAAGGGTAAGGTATTTACCTGTCCTTACCTGTCAGGCAGACCTGGATCAGACCACACCTGAAGTGTAGGGTACTTACCTGTCCTTACCAGTCACACAGACCATGATCAGACTACACCTGAAGTTTAAGGTATTTATCTGTTCTTACCTGTCAGACAGACCATAATCAGACCACACCTGAAGTTTAAGGTATTTATCTGTTCTAACCTGTCAGGCAGACCTGGATCAACCACACCTGAAGTCTAAGGTATTTACATGTCCTTACCTGTCAGGCAGAACTGGATCAGACAACACATGAAGTGTAAGGTATTTACCTGTCCTTACCTGTCAGGCAGACCTGGATCAGACAACACATGAAGTGTAAGGGATTTACCTGTCCTTACCTGTCAGGCAGAACTGGATCAGACAACACATGATGTGTAAGGTATTTACCTGTCCTTACCTGTCAGGCAGAACTGGATCAGACAACACATGATGTGTAAGGTATTTACCTGTCCTTACCTGTCAGGCAGAACTGGATCAGACAACACATGATGTGTAAGGTATTTACCTGTCCTTACCTATCAGACAGACCTGGATCAGACCACACCTGAAGTGTAGGATATTTAACTGTCCTTACTTGTCAGACAGACCTGGATCAGACAACACCTGAAGTGTAAGGTACTTACCTGTCCTTACCTGTCAGACAGACCCGGATCAGACCACACCTGAAGTGTAGGGTATTTATCTGTCCTTACTAGTCACACAGACCATGATCAGACCACACCTGAAGTTTAAGGTATTTATCTGTTCTTACCTGTCAGGCAGACCTGAATCAGACCACACCTGAAGTGTAGGGTATTTACCTGTCCTTACCAGTCACACAGACCATGATCAGACTACACCTGAAGGTTAAGGGATTTATCTGTTCTTACCTGTCAGGCAGACCTGAATCAGACCACACCTGAAGTGTAGGGTATTATAGCCTGTCCTTACCTGTCAGGCAGACCTGGATCAAACAACACATGAAGTGTAAGGTATTTACCTGGCCTTACCTGTCAGACAGACCTGGATCAGATAACACCTGAAGTGTAGGGTATTATAACCTGACCTTACCTGTCAGGCAGACCTGGATCAAACAACACATGAAGTGTAAGGTATTTACCTGTCCTTACCTATCAGACAGACCTGGATCAGACCACACCTGAAGTGTAGGGCATTTACCTGTCCTTACCAGTCACACAGACCATGATCAGACTACACCTGAAGTTTAAGGTATTTATCTGTTCTTACCTGACAGGCAGACCTGGATCAGACCACACCTGAAGTGTAGAGGTATTTACATGTCCTTACCTGTCAGGCAGAACTGGATCAGACAACACATGATGTGTAAGGTATTTACCTGTCCTTACCTGTCAAACAGACCTGGATAAGACCAAACCTGAAGGGTAAAGTATTTACCTGTCCTTACCTGTCAGATTTACCTGTCCTTACCTGTCAGGCAGAACTGGATCAGACAACACATGATGTGTAAGGTATTTACCTGTCCTTACCTGTCAGACAGACCTGGATAAGACCAAACCTGAAGTGTAAAGTATTTACCTGTCCTTACCTGTCAGACAGACCTGGATCAGATCACACCTGAAGTGTAGGGTATTATAACCTGTACTTACCTGTCAGGCAGACCTGGATCAGACCACACCTGAAGTGTAAGGTATTTACCTGTCCTTACAAGTCACACAGACCATGATCAAACCACACCTGAGGTTTAAGGTATTTATCTGTTCTTACCTGTCAGGCAGACCTGGATCAGATCACACCTGTAGTGTAAGGTATTTACCTGTCCTTACCTGTCAGGCAGACCTGGATCAGACTACACCTGAAGTGTAGGGTATTATAACCTGTCCTTGCCTGTCAGGCAGACCTGGATCAGACCACACCTGAAGTGGAAGATATTTACCTGTCCTTCCCTGTCAGACAGACCTGGATCAGACCACGCCTTAAGATTGTATTTACCTGTCTATTGTGTCACCTGTCAAACAGGCCTGGATCAGACCACACCTGAAGTGTAGGATATTTACCTGTCCTTACTTGTCAGACAGACCTGGATCAGATCACACCTGAAGTGTAGGGTATTATAACCTGTCCTTGCCTGTCAGGCAGACCTGGATCAGACCA
Organism: Mizuhopecten yessoensis; assembly: GCF_002113885.1. Classification (NCBI taxonomy): domain Eukaryota; kingdom Metazoa; phylum Mollusca; class Bivalvia; order Pectinida; family Pectinidae; genus Mizuhopecten; species Mizuhopecten yessoensis. The sequence goes on along the minus strand of NW_018407803.1, from coordinate 309,840 downwards.
CATCTGCAATGTAGGGGATTTACCTGTCCTTACCTGTCAGCCAGACCTGGATCAGACTACACCTGAAGTGTAGGGTATTATAACCTGTCCTTGCCTGTCAGGCAGACCTGGATCAGACCACACCTGTAGTGTAAGGTATTTACCTGTACTTACCTGTCAGGCAGACCTGGATCAGACCACACCTGTAGTGTAAGGTATTTACCTGTACTTACCTGTCAGGCAGACCTGGATCAGACCACACCTGAAGTGTAGGGTATTATAACCTGTCCTTACCTGTCAGACATACCTGGATCAGACCACACCTGAAGTGTAGGGTATTATAACCTGTCATGATCAGACCACACCTGAAGTTTAAGGCATTTATCTGTTCTTACCTGTCAGGCAGACCTGGATCAGACAACGCATGAAGTGTAAGGTATTTACCTGTCCTTACAAGTCACACAGACCATGATCAAACCACGCCTGAGGTTCAAGGTATTTATCTGTTCTTACCTGTCAGACAGACCTGGATCAGATCACACCTGAAGTGTAGGGAATTATAACCTGTCCTTACCTGTAAGGCAGACCTGGATCAGACCACATCTGCAATGTAGGGGATTTACCTGTCCTTACCTGTCAGCCAGACCTGGATCAGACTACACCTGAAGTGTAGGGTATTATAACCTGTCCTTACCTGTCGGACAGACCTGGATCAGACCACACCTGAAGTGGAAGATATTTACCTGTCCTTCCCTGTCAGACAGACCTGGATCAGACCACGCCTTAGGATTGTTGTCCTTACCTGTCAGACAGACCTGGATCAGATCACACCTGAAGTGTAGGGTATTATAACCTGTCCTTGCCTGTCAGGCAGACCTGGATCAGACTACACCTGAAGTGTAGGGTATTATAACCTGTCATGATCAGACCACACCTGAAGTTTAAGGCATTTATCTGTTCTTACCTGTCAGGCAGACCTGGATCAGACCACACCTGTAGTGTAAGGTATTTACCTGTACTTACCTGTCAGGCAGACCTGGATCAGATCACACCTGTAGTGTAGGGTATTTACCTGTCCTTACCTGCCAGGCAGACCTGGATAAGACCACATATGAAGTGTAGGGTATTTACCTGCCCTTACCTGTCATACAGACCTGGATCAGACCACACCTGAAGTGGAAGATATTTACCTGTCCTTCCCTGTCAGACAGACCTGGATCAGACCACGCCTTAGGATTGTATTTACCTGTCTATTGTGACACCTGTCAGACATTAAGGTATTTATCTGTTCTTACCTGTCAGACAGACCTGGATCAGCCCACACCTGAAGTGTAGGATATTTACCTGTCCTTACTTGTCAGACAGACCTGGATCAGATCACACCTGAAGTGTAGGGGATTATAACCTGTCCTTACCTGTCAGGCAGACCTGGATCAGACCACATCTGAAATGTAGGGTATTTACCTGTCCTTACCTGTCAGGCAGACCTGGATAAGACCACATATGAAGTGTAGGGTATTTACCTGTCCTTACCTGTCATACAGACCTGGATCAGACCACACCTGAAGTGTAGGGTATTTACCTGTCCTTACCTGTCAGACAGACCTGGATCAGACCACACCTGAAGTTTAAGATATTTAACTGTCCTTACCTGTCAGACAGACCTGGATCAGACCACACCTGAAGTTTAAGATATTTAACTGTCCTTACCTGTCAGACAGACCTGGATCAGATCACACCTGAAGTGTAGGGGATTATAACCTGTCCTTACCTGTCAGGCAGACCTGGATCAGACCACACCTGAAATGTAGGGTATTTACCTGTCCTTACCTGCCAGGCAGACCTGGATAAGACCACATATGAAGTGTAGGGGATTTACCTGTCCTTACCTGTCAGACAGACCTGGATCAGACCACACCTGTAGTGTAAGATATTTACCTGTCCTTATATGTCAGATAGACCTGGATCAGACCACACCTGAAGTGTAAGGTATTTACCTGTCCTTATATGTCACACAGACCTGGATCAGACCACGCCTTAGGATTGTATTTACCTGTCTATAGTGTCACCTGTCAGACAGACCTGGATCAGACCACGCCTTAGGATTGTATTTACCTGTCTATTGTGTCACCTGTAAGACAGGCCTGGATCAGACCACGCCTTAGAATTGTATTTACCTGTCTATTGTGACCTCTGTCAGACAGGCCTGGATCAGACCACGCCTTAGAATTGTATTTACCTGTCTAGTGTGTCACCTGTAAGACAGGCCTGGATCAGACCACGCCTTAGAATTGTATTTACCTGTCTAGTGTGTCACCTGTAAGACAGGCCTGGATCAGACCACGCCTTAGGACTGTCTTTACCTGTCTATTGTGACACCTGTCAGACAGGCCTGGATCAGACCATTTCTTAGGATTGTATTTACCTGTCTATTGTGTCACCTGTCAGACAGGCCTGGATCAGACCATGCCTTAGGACTGTATTTACCTGTCTATTGTGTCACCTGTCAGACAGACCTGGATCAGACCATGCCTTAGGACTGTATTTACCTGTCTATTGTGTCACCTGTCAGACAGGCCTGGATCAGACCATGCCTTAGGACTGTAGTTACCTGTCTATTGTGACACCTGTCAGACAGGCCTGGATCAGACCAGCTGGTGAACAGTCAGGGTCAGAATTAGTTCTCTGTAACCACACAAATACATTGAGATAAGATTCAGCGTATAACACAATAAAATATGATGAACATGTACTAAAAGAAGATATTTTTGTGGATTCAAATTTGCAATAATATTGTTATATTATACGACAAATTCTATATATGAATGTTTGACAGACCCAACGTATTGAATAAGGAATGGTGTCAGTGCTACTATTGCAAATAAATCTGGTGGATGTTTACCAGTTAGTGGTACCATTTTACTATTAAATTGCATCTGGTGACACCATGTATTCTACAGCATTTCATTATTTGATTGCATTTGGTGGTATAAATGTAAATAGAAGGTCCAGTAACAAGTAGTGTAGGAGATAGAGCCCGGACAAACTTTTCCTTGATGTAGGTCAAAGGGCAAACAGAGTCACCTACTTTGCTATACGACACACCGCCTCACCAAGATGAACCCATACTCCAAGTATAAAGTTCCAGTGACTACTAGTGTAAGAGATAGAGCCCGGACAAAAATTTTCTTTGATGTAGGTCAAAGGTGAAAATGTAGGTCAGAGTGACCTACTTTTGATACATGACACACCGACTGACCAAGGTGAATCCATGCACCAAGTATGAAGTTCCAATGACAAGTAGTTTAGGAGATAGGTCCCGGACACGATAGCGGAAGGACGGAGGGATGGATGGAAGGGCAGACGGACACATGCAAAATTATAGTCCCCCCCCCCACCCCCGTTTTTCTTTTCTTAATTTAGGTTTAAACAGTATACTTGTGCAACAAAATCCCCAATAAACACTGATCTTATATCAACTGTATGATTTACTAACCTTTTTTGTGATGTCGACTGTAGTTAGAACCTGCTCAAACACACTAACAGGGTCGATATCATCCATTCCTCCAAAGTTACGCATGATGGCATGCTGCATCTGGTGCCATGTTGGTATTTCCTTCTTTTGGTCAGCAAAGGCATACACCATTTTCAACAAACTTAAAAAATAAAAACAAATATTTGATCACTCTCATCAGCTTTTTGATATTTCAGAAGAAATTCTTTGATTTTTGTTTTTTAATTGATTTGAAGACCTATAATTGAGATCGAGGTTATTTGCTTTCTATGTAGGGTCTTCATTAAAAAAATATATGAGCCCAGGTTATTTTTGGTTCTTTTGAAGAGGTTGTTGAAGAACAACGGGCCTAAGGGGCCTGAATACCTTCTTCTGTTTTATATGTTTTTTCAAACTTTATACCACTCCATGCTAGCTAGTTACTGAGTGTCACTATTCTTCATCTCTTGGAAATCATTTGAGCGTTGTGACAAATTTGACCCCTATGACCTTAAATATATGTCATGGTCATTATTTCACAAACTTTGTTCATTTTTATGTAGCTCTTCATGCCAGCAAGCTATTGACCAACAAGAGGCCCAGAGGGCCTGTATGGCTCACCAGAATATGTTTACAATAATTGGAATGAAGTAAAGATACATATGAAAGTTCAGAAAGATCCATCCAGTACTTGAGATATAGCGAGAACAAATTTCAAAGAGAGCCCCACCCCTATGCCCCTAGAAGGGTCATACCCACCGTTTATACAAAATTGGTTCCCCTTCACCAAAGGATGCTTCTTACCAAATTTGGACAAAATCCTGTCATTCTTAAAGAAGAAGAAGGATTTTGAAGAATTTGCTATGTTTCCCCTATTGGGCCCCTCCCTTCTGCCCCAAGAGGGGCCACACTGCTGTTTATACGAAATTGAGTCCCTTTTGCCCAAGGATGCTCCAGACTAAATTAGGATAAAATCCCTTATGGTAGAAGAAGGATTTTAAAGGGTTTTACCTCTATTGCCCCATCCCTCAGGTCCAAGGGGGGTCACACCCACTGTTTATACAAAATTGGTTCCCCTTTACCAAAGGATGCTCCACACAAAATATGGACTAAATCCTTTATTCCTACAGAAGAAGAAGGATTTTAAAGAATTTGCTATATTTCCCCTATTGGGCCCCACCCCTCAGGCCCCTGGAGGGCCAGACCCACGTTTTATACATTATTAAGTCCCATTGGCCCAAGGATGGTCCAACTAAATAAGGATAAAATCCCTTAATCCCTACAGAAGAAGAAGGAATTTAAAGGTTTTACCTCTATTTCCCCTATAGGGCCCCGCCCCTCTGCCCCCAGGGGGACCACACCCACCATTTATACAAAATTGAGTCCCCTTTTCCTAAGGATGCTCCAGACCAAATTTAGTCAAAATCTACTTGGCCGTTCAGGACTAGTAGCGTTTTAAAGGAAAAGTTGACGGACAGACGACGGACGGACGGATGACGGACGATGGACGCTGCGGTATGGCATAAGCTCACCATGGTCCTTTGGACCAGGTGAGCTAAAAACTATGATCCTAGACCTTTCAGATATTCAATAGCATAAAATGTAGTTTCATTGCCACAACTAGTACTGCTGGTCTAAAATTGTGACATAAATGTCCACTAAATATTCATAATATCTTAATAACAGAATAACAAGCTGTTCTTTATGCCATAAGGACCTGCCACACTTCAAATCTATTGTATACAGCATAATACTGAAAATGTAAAGTGATCTAGATCTTGTATGAAATATTCAATTGTAAATAACGTTGTGTAGAGATATCTTCTGTAATTATGCATACCTGTAAAAGTCTCTCAGTCCAAAAAACTCCCTCATTTTCAAGGCACTTTCGAAGAGCTCTAAATAGGCTTTGGCCATTTGAGGAATAAGTGGCTCGATCAGTTTGTAAACATCTCTGTTGGTTTGGCAAATACCTCTGTGAATGGAACAATTAAGTGATAATGATAAATGAAGAAGTTACAGGATTTTATTTAGGTCACATTAAAAAAAAAATCAGAAGCCTGTTTCAGAAAATCCCTGATATCAATTCATACGTAAAAGTTCTTGATTATAAATAACAATGTAACATACATTAAGATTATAATCATCCACTGGAACTAAAAAGAACTAAAACAAAATTATATTGACTCTTACTTCGCACTGAGGGTGAGCTCCTCCAGTTCAGGAACTTCCCTCTGAACTAAAATTCCTCTGTTCATCTTGGCTGGATCCAGGGCCCAGTTGGAGATACCAATGAATGCTACCTGTATAAGGAAATACCATCAATATTTGTTTAGCCGAGTTGGAGATACCAATGAATGCTACCTGTATAAGGAAATACCATCAATATTTGTTTAGCCGAGTTGGAGATACCAATGAATGCTACCTGTATAAGGAAATACCATCAATATTTGTTTAGCCGAGTTGGAGATACCAATGAATGCTACCTGTATAAGGAAATACCATCAATATTTGTTTAGCCGAGTTGGAGATACCAATGAATGCTACCTGTATAAGGAAATACCATCAATATTTGTTTAGCCGAGTTGGAGATACCAATGAATGCTACCTGTATAAGGAAATACCATCAATATTTGTTTAGCCGAGTTGGAGATACCAATGAATGCTACCTGTATAAGGAAATACCATCAATATTTGTTTAGCCGAGTTGGAGATACCAATGAATGCTACCTGTATAAGGAAATACCATCAATATTTGTTTAGCCGAGTTGGAGATACCAATGAATGCTACCTGTATAAGGAAATACCATCAATATTTGTTTAGCCGAGTTGGAGATACCAATGAATGCTACCTGTATAAGGAAATACCATCAATATTTGTTTAGCCGAGTTGGAGATACCAATGAATGCTACCTGTATAAGGAAATACCATCAATATTTGTTTAGCCGAGTTGGAGATACCAATGAATGCTACCTGTATAAGGAAATACCATCAATATTTGTTTAGCCGAGTTGGAGATACCAATGAATGCTACCTGTATAAGGAAATACCATCAATATTTGTTTAGCCGAGTTGGAGATACCAATGAATGCTACCTGTATAAGGAAATACCATCAATATTTGTTTAGCCGAGTTGGAGATACCAATGAATGCTACCTGTATAAGGAGATACCATCAATATTTGTTTATATTATCTATTGATAGAAGGAATTCAGTCAATACATGTATTTATCAGTATCATCTATTATCACAGTTTATACTACTATTACACTAAACATTGTATTTTTTGTCTTTTTAAAAGCTACAAACAGGAGGATTTAGAACAGCAACCCACCTTCTTAAAAGGCTCTGGTTTCTCATCCCCTTCACAGCCGTCCTCCAGGAGTGGATGTAACGTCTGCAGTAAGAAAGCAATATTATGACAATTATGCAGTGATCAAGAGAACAACTCTATAAACACTGATTTACAGGATAAACACTTACATGATCAGGCTCAATGGCTGGTAATGTTCATCAACAGAATTTTAATATTTGGTCTTTATACTGACCCAAATTAAAACAAAGTTACTCAGAACTGTGAGAGATGTGGATTCCAAACTTATTCCAATTTTGATTCAAATTCATATTCAACTTTTGTTCAACTAAGAATCATTGATTAACTATATAACATTTTGCAGAAATACATTCTCTCTGACAAATAGATTTGTTACCTTGAGGGGCATACGTGGCGAGTCCTCTGCTAGGCCGACCTCATCCAGGACAACAACAGACACAAACCTGCTCAGGTCCTTATCTCTCTGGAACTGGGCACACTGTCGGAACATTCCAGAAATACCTTGGGGGGTAGACAGCGGACTGCACTGATATGACATCATTTGGACCTTGTAGCAAAGTATCGATAAATATAATTTGTTTTCCTTCACGTATACCCAAAACAAATATTATCAACTGTTCTATGGATGTCCTGCATCGACACCAAATATCTTGTAAAGAAACCCTATCATTACTGATAGAACTGATAAAGCCAGGTTTGTTAAAATCCAGGCATAGCACGATGAATCCATGTAGAGAAACTGTGAGTGAGCTCACAAAACCAAACCCACCACTTGCGCTTACACTGGAGCAGAAATTAAAGTTTGAAGGCAAAACTGTGTCTAACGAAAGTGTTATGCAAGACACATATCATTGTCATATTTTAAAAATAAACTTTTCCGTCACCGACTGAAATGTTGACACTTCCCCATAGTATCAATCAATACAATTCTTGTACAAATTAAATATTTTTATAAATTAAGAAGAAGAGAAATAATAAAATAAAAAACTTGCCTCCTTGTAGCCACGGAAGAGGTCCGTGTGCGCTGCATGTCCTTGCATGGCATTACCCACGACAGTTTTCGCCAGTGATTTAGAACTCCCCGGTTTGCCGACCAGGAACAATGGTATCCTCAGTTCTATACAAGTCACCATCATGAACACGTTTTCCTTCAGTGCTTGATTGTGTGCTATATTCTTTCCAAGCTCTACATTTGTTAAAAATGCATCTTGACATCTTTCTATTTCTTCCAACATTTGCTGAGCCGGGTGGGCACCTGGTATTTGGCATGGAGGAGTAAAGAGGGGTGCCACAGCCTTCCTGTATTCCTCCCTTTTTTTCAGACAGGCATGGTAACATACTCCTAAAGCCAACAGCAATGACCTTGCTATGTCACTGATATCCTACAAAGACATTTGACATCAAACTCTAATACACTCTCTTCTACCTCTAGCACGGGAACTGCTTCGATTTTATTACATTACATTTCTGGTACATTTTTTATTTTCTGTTTTACAAAATTCAAAATGTAATTATATGAAATTACTTCCCTTACTTCTAACTTCAAGCTAAGCAGGTTCTTATTTCTACAATATATATTTCTATAACATACCTGCGATTGGTTTTGTTCATCATCTTCCATCTCATCTTCATCTGAATTTTCTTCTGAGCTCTTATTTAACAAGTCAAACAGGGCAGAGTCTCCCTGACTCTGGTTGTAAAACCAGCTCATCACTTCAAGTACCCTCTCCACGTCTCGTAAGCTTACAAAGCTACACTCATCCTGAAA
>NW_018407803.1:238874-297813 GCF_002113885.1 Mizuhopecten yessoensis | reverse complement strand
ACATTTTTTATTTTCTGTTTTACAAAATTTAAAATGTAATTATATGAAATTACTTCCCTTACTTCTAACTTCAAGCTAAGCAGGTTCTTATTTCTACAATATATATTTCTATAACATACCTGCGATTGGTTTTGTTCATCATCTTCCATCTCATCTTCATCTGAATTTTCTTCTGAGCTCTTATTTAACAAGTCAAACAGGGCAGAGTCTCCCTGACTCTGGTTGTAAAACCAGCTCATCACTTCAAGTACCCTCTCCACGTCTCGTAAGCTTACAAAGCTACACTCATCCTGAAAAACAATGACAAACAGCCTTACTGACACTAGACATCACCTCTAGTCCCCTTCCCTCATCTCAAACTCACAAACCTACACTCGTCCTGAAACACAGTGACAAACACAGCCGTACTGACACTAGACATCAACTCTAGTCCCCTTCCCTCATCTCAAACCTACACTCTTCCTGAAACACAGTGACAAACACACAGCCTTATTGACACTAGACATCACTTCTAGTCCCCCCAACTCATCTCAAACCTACACTCGTCCTGAAACACAATGACAAACACAGCCGTACTGACACTAGACATCACCTCTAGTCCCCTCCCCTCATCTCAAACTCACAAACCTTCACTCGTCCTGAAACACAGTGACAAACACACAGCCGTACTGACACTAGACATCAACTCTAGTCCCCTTCCCTCATCTCAAACTCACAAACCTACACTCATCCTGAAACACAGTGACAAACACACAGCCTTACTGACACTAGACATCAACTCTAGTCCCCTTCCCTCATCTCAAACTCACAAACCTACACTCATCCTGAAACACAGTGACAAACACACAGCCTTACTGACACTAGACATCAACTCTAGTCCCCTTCCCTCATCTCAAACTCACAAACCTACACTCATCCTGAAACACAGTGACAAACACACAGCCTTACTGACACTAGACATCACCTCTAATCCCCTCCCCTCATCTCAAACTCACAAACCTACACTCGTCCTGAAACACAGTGACAAACACAGCCGTACTGACACTAGACATCACCTCTAATCCCCTCCTCTCATCTCAAACTCACAAACCTACACTCGTCCTAAAACACTGTGATAAACATACAACCTTACTGACACTAGACATCAACTCTAGTCCCCTCCCTTCATCTCAAACTCACAAACCTACACTCGTCCTGAAACACAGTGACAAACACACAGCCGTACTGACACTAGACATCACCTCTAGTCCCCTCCCCTCATCTCAAAATCACAACCTACACTCGCCCTGAAACACAGTGACAAACACAGCCGTACTGACACTAGACATCACCTCTAGTCCCCTCCCCTCATCTCAAACCTACACTCATCCTGAAACACAGTGACAAACACACAGCCTTACTGACACTAGACATCACCTCTAGTCCCCTCCCCTCATCTCAAACTCACAACCTACACTCTCCCTGAAACACAGTGACAAACACAACCTTACTGACACTAGACATCACCTCTAGTCCCCTCCCCTCATCTCAAACCTACACTTATCCTGAAACACAGTGACAAACACACAGCCTTACTGACACTAGACATCAACTCTAGTCCCCTCCCCTCATCTCAAACTCACAAACCTACACTCGTCCTAAAACACTGTGACAAACACACAGTCTTTCTTTTCAGGTTCGGCTGGTTGAAATGGTTGAATCAAATACGCGAAAGGACGGTACTCGACACATGTCTCACAGTCTATATTGACATTTATCAGAGAAATGCATTTTGTAGTCTCACAAATACAAAAGGAGAACTAAAATGCTCATCACTTCAAGTACCCTCTCTGCTTCTCGTAAGCTCATCACAAAGCTACACTCATCCTGAAAAACAGTGACAAATATACACTCTTACTGTCACTAAACATCACCTCTAGTCCCCTCCCCTCATCCCAAACTCGCAAACCTACACTCATCCTGAAACACTGTGACAAACACACAGCCTTACTGACACTAGACATCACCTCTAGTCCCCTCCCCTCATCTCAAACTCACAAACTTACACTCGTCCTGATACACAGTGACAAACACACAGCCTTACTGACACTAGACATCACTTCTAGTCCCCTCCCCTCATCTCAAACTCACAAACCTACACTCATCCTAAAACACAGTGACAAACACACAGCCTTACTGACACTAGACATCACCTCTAGTCCCCTCCCCTCATCTCAAACTCACAAACCTACACTCGTCCTAAAACACAGTGATAAACACACAACCTTACTGACACTAGACATCACCTCTAGTCCCCTCCCCTCATCTCAAACTCACAAACCTACACTCGTCCTAAAACACTGTGATAAACATACAACCTTACTGACACTAGACATCACCTTTAGTTCCCTCTCCTCATCTCAAACTCACAAACCTACACTCATCCTGAAACACAGTGACAAACGCAGCCTTACTGACACTAGACATCACCTTTAGTTCCCTCCCCTCATCTCAAACTCACAAACCTACACTCATCCTGAAACACAGTGACAAACGCAGCCTTACTGACACTAGACATCATCTTTAGTTCCGTCCCTTTATCTCAAACCTACAATGACAAACACAACCTTATTAATGACACTATCGATATCACCTCTAGTCCCATCACCTAATCTCAAACTCACAAACTTACACTCATTTTTAAACACTGTGACAAACACACAGTCTTTCTTTTCAGGTACGGCTGGATGAATTGGTTGAACCAGATACTTGAAAGTACGGTACTTGCCCCATGTCTCACAATCTATATTGACATTCGTCACAGAAATGCATTTTGTAGTCTCACAAATACACAAAAGGAGAAAACTAAATTTTCAGATTAAAAGCATACCCAACTAATTCAGTGACATACCTTCTGCTTCCTCATGAATTCTTGTGAAGCTGTCAGAATTACGCTGACAACATTTTCCAGGTTGTCAATGCGAGGAAGCTTGTCAGCACGGATCTGAAAACAAATTATCAAACAAATTGAACATTAAAGGAGAAGATGTTCTTTACGAAAATCTTTTTTTATTTAAATACTCTAGATGGACTTCCTTTTACTGAACAAATATGTCTTACATTATGCATGAATTATTGGAGTCTATAATGTTACATACAATAAATCAGCAATGAGATTACACAAATCTGAGTGAGAGTTGAGCACATACATATCGTAGCACCATCTGCCTGATGTAGAGTTCCTCTATCCGCGTGTCCAGCTGTCCAAAGTCCCAGACCAGGGGCAGTAGACTCTGGGGTAGGGGCTGGACACGGTAAACAAGGCGCCGCAGTGGTACACGGCCTACAATATACAAACAATAGGAGATAACCCCTGTGCTCTGGGGTAGGGGCTGGACACTGTAAACAGGGGGCCACAATGGTACACGGCCTACAATATACAAACAATAGGAGATAACCCCTGTGCTCTGGGGTAGGGGCTGGACACTGTAAACAGGGGGCCGCAGTGGTACACGGCCTACAACATAGATACAATAGGGGATAACACCTGTACTCTGGGGAAGGGGCTGGACACTGTAAACAGGGGGCCACAGTGGTACACGGCCTACAATGTACACACAATAGAGGATAACACCTGTACTCTGGGGTAGGGGCTGGACACTGTAAACAGGGGGCCGCAGTGGTACACGGCCTACAACATACAAACAATAGGAGATAACCCCTGTACTCTGGGGTAGGGGCTGGACACTGTAAAAAGGGGGCCACAGTGGTACACGGCCTACAATATACAAACAATAGGAGATAACACCTGTACACTGGGGTAGGGGCTGGACACTGTAAACAGGGGGCCGCAGTGGTACACGGCCTACAACATAGATACAATAGGGGATAACACCTGTACTCTGGGGAAGGGGCTGGACACTGTAAACAGGGGGCCACAGTGGTACACGGCCTACAACATACAAACAATAGGAGATAACCCCTGTACTCTGGGGTAGGGGCTGGACACTGTAAAAAGGGGGCCACAGTGGTACACGGCCTACAATTTACAAACAATAGGAAATAACACCTGTACTCTGGGGTAGTGGCTGGACACTGTATAAAGGGGGCCACAGTGGTACACGGCCTACAATATACAAACAATAGGGGATAACACCTGTACTCTGGGGTAGGGGCTGTACACTGTAAACAGGGGGCCGCAGTGGTACACGGCCTACAATATACAAACAATAGGAGATAACACCTGTACACTGGGGTAGGGGCTGGACACTGTAAACAGGGGGCCGCAGTGGTACACGGCCTACAATGTACACACAATAGAGGATAACACCTGTACTCTGGGGTAAGGGCTGGACACTGTAAACAGGGGGCCACAGTGGTACAGGGCCTACAACATACATACAATAGGGAATAACACCTGTACTCTGGGGTAGGGGCTGGACACTGTAAACAGGGGGCCGCAGTGGGACACGGCCTACAATGTACACACAATAGAGGATAACACCTGTACTCTGGGGAAAGGGCTGGACACTGTAAACAGGGGGCCACAGTGGTACACGGCCTACAACATACATACAATAGGGAATAACACCTGTACTCGGGGGTAGGGGCTGGACACTGTAAACAGGGGGCCGCAGTGGTACACGGCCTACAACATACAAACAATAGGGAATAACACCAGTACTCTGGGGAAGGGGCTGGACATTGTAAACAGGGGGCTGCAGTGGTACACGGCCTACAACATACATACAATAGGGAATAACACCTGTACTCTGGGGAAGGGGCTGGACATTGTAAACAGGGGGCTGCAGTGGTACACGGCCTACAACATACATACAATAGGGAATAACACCTGGATATTATTACCTTCCAGGTCAAATGTATTTGTGTAGGTCAAACTGCAATGACCTCCTTGACGTGCATAGATTTGTTATACCAGAGGGAGTGTTTTGGAATCAGCTGCATTTCCACTTAAAACAACATTGAAACTTAAACGCAAAAACCTAAGGTATTGGTACCTAAGATGCATCTCTTGTGCAGGTTTGGTTGGTGCAGCAGTTAAAGTTTCAGAGATTTGTGGAATTTATATCCCTCGCTTGCAAGACATATTGTAGGTTAACATTATTGAGGTTAGGTTTAAACATGTGAGTATCGTGCTGTTGAGACATAACATAATAAACTTGAAGAAAGAAAAAAATAGCCCTATTGATTAACAGTAAATATGCACAAATCACATCAGTTGGCAAACTTAGCATGATTTGGATGTGCGTAAGTAATTTGGTTGAAACAATATCTACAGCAATTTTCACACAAAAAACAAAGAGTGCCCGAGAAGGGTGGAAAGACAGAGGAACACAAACATTGTTATCAAGTTTGAAGGAATTTGGCTAATATTTGCTAGAGTAATTAAACGGAAACTGCAGATAATGACATTTTTCGTTAATCAAGGGGCCATAACTCTGCCAAATGGAGTCCGATTAAAGTTGTTGTCAAACTTGGCTGAGCCCTTAATGCGTTGAACCAGTGTTACTAAGCTTGAAGACAATCGGATAATATTTGCGAGAGTTAATGAACAGAAACGGCAGATAACGACTTTATTTCATTATTCAAGGGGCCATAACTCTGCCAAATGGGTCCGCTGTAAGTGGTCATCAAACTTGGCCGAGCCCTTAAGGCATTTAACCCTGTGACCAAGTTTGAAGAAAATCTGTTAACATTTGTTGTAGTTATTGCACGGAAATGAAGCGTAGCAGATAATGACGTTTTTCATTATTCAAAGGGCCATTACTCCGCTAAATGGGGTCCGCAGAAAGTGGTCATCGAACTTTGCCGAGCCCTTAAGGCATTTAACCCTGTGTCGAACTTTGAAGAAAACCGGTTAACATTTGTTGTAGTTATTGCAGGGAAATTAAGCGTGACAGACAGACAGAAAAACCTAAATTAATATCCCCCGTTTCGGTGAAAGTGGGGGATAAAAACTTAATGTTGATGGAGATGCTGACAAAGTCAATGGACCATGAAAGGTAGGCCACATCCAGCATTTGATGCATGGGTTGAGATGTACTAAGTAAGATGCATCTATGGTCCAAGTTTGGTTGGTCAGTGAAACTAACTTAAACGCAAAAACTTAATTGTGACGCCGTCATTACCGTCGCCGGAAAAGCAACACCTAGGTCTCGCTTCCGGTTCTTCTTGGCGGCGAGACAAAAATCACTTGCATAACAGGATATTAAAAGGCAAATTAAAACAGTTCCAATGTTATTACTACTTGTTTTGATGACTTTAAACAAATTTACACGCTGAAATGACCTGCAATAAGCAGACCTGAGCAGTATTTTGACCATCCATGACTGTCATGTCATTGCTGAGACCTGGGTAGATCTGCTAAATCACAACATTACTACATAACATATCCGATATGGTTAAGGTCAGCTGATAGAAAGTTTTAACAAAAATGATGATAATGTTTGTACCTTTACCAACTCTTTAATTCCACATGATTTTCTATAAACCTACCTAATGTGTCTGTTGTTTTTTCAGCATCAACATGGTATCCCAGACCTGCCTGCTCTAGGCGTTTTATCAGCTCATCAGAGTGCCTGACAAGGATTGAAATATCATAGTATGAGCAGAAAGTTTTACTTAAGTAATTTACATTACTATAAATGCTTGCAAAAATATGGTTCTGAATAATTCAAGTAACTTTAATTTACAAATTTTATGATATACAGACAAGTTATTTTCAACAATATTTCTCATCGAATATTGAGTTAAATATTAAATACAAGAAATGACATGGAGATAATTCAATCATTATCAGATTTCTATTTGACCCGTAACAGTGTTCCATTTTATAACACCAGGATCCCAAACTTACTTGAAAGACATTTCACACGAAGAGTGGAGGGCATTCTTATTATGAAATATCAAAGCTTTGGCTTTTTCAGATTTTCAAAAATTCAACAAATCATCTCTTCTGATAATGTTTTAGGGCCTTTTAAAGGAACACACAGCACCACAATTACAACAAGCTCAGAGGGCCTGTATCGGGTCACCTGGATAATCAAGCAACCTAGGGAAAATAGTCTCATTAAATATAATACTGCTGTTCCCAAACTATTTCCAAATATTGGCTCTGTCTTTCAGCAACACCCATCCCTCATTGGGTCCCTTCTTTTTGCCCCCCCCCCCCCCCCCCCCCCCCCCCCCCCGCGGGAGAGGGGGGGGGGGGGGGGGGGGATTTTAAACATTTACCCTGTATACCCAGCGAGACCCATACTCGTTACCAAGCAAGGAAAAAAATAAAATGTTGGCACTTCCTTAGAAACGATAGTCGAAAGATATGGGGAGATCTCAAAACCAGAAAAACTATAAAAGGATAAGGTTTTTGTGTTTACTTTCTGTACGGGTTGCAGGCTGCAATGATCTTCAGACTGCGACACAGTTTCAGTTGATTGCCCCCGATGGTACGGTCACACATGATCTCCTTGATCAGACCAATGGCTTCTGTGGTGTTAGCTTCATCAAAGAACAGAACAGTTTGGATGTGTTGTCCATATTTGTCTGCATTTTCTCTGGCGATGTTCTCTGCTTCCTCCACTTTCTTTATGATATCCTTGGTTTTTGTTCCTCCATGGACCTACCATAGGTTTAAAATTAATTAAAGAACTTACATAATATCACAATTCGAACAAGCAAATATATCACTACATCAGACTTTGAAAAAAGTAAAAAGGATCACCACCAAAGTAATTCATGACCAATAAATCTTTGAAAAGTTTGTTTGAGGTTTTAACTTCCTTACATCAGTGAAGGTCAAATAAAGACAGGTACCTAAGGAGACAACGACAAAAAGAAAGGTTGAGGAAGTAAGAAAAGCTATGGATTCCAAGTGATGAAAAGGAATCAGCAGTACCCTAATGGCCTATCTATCATTTCATATCAGTAAATAAATGGCAGACATTGTTATTTAGAAGAAACTGGCACATTATCTTGTGCCAATGCTTGTTCTGCTGTTTTTTATCCTGGGATATTTCAATGGCTGCAGATTGGGCCAAATCTCATCAGGAAATAGGTGTGAAACAACTCAAAATACATACATTGGTACAGAAAAGACTGTTTGTGTATGAAATGTCACCAAAGTATCTTTAGGTCATGCATGCTTAGATATAAATTTAACAGGCTTAATTACATAATACCACCATTTATTCTCAACAGTTAACTAAAAGGTGACAAGAGGCCATAGAAACTTAATTACTCATCCTTTTTCATCAATTTTATGTGTTTTTCCCTTAGATGACAATTGTGACCTTGTGCGTTTGTCTAGGTAATTGATTTAAACAAATGAATTTGCCAACCTAGCAATCTACAAATCATATGTCATGACTCTTATCTTCATCTTTTGGTAGATGATGTCTTTAGAATTCATGGTATTTAAAGTAGGTTCGTGTATTTTATTCTAAAAATTGCATAGCCAGTTAATACAACCAACTATGTGGCCAAATATCATGACAACAGACCTCACATTTATTTTAGGAAAAAACTTTATGCAAAACAGATGCTGGATATTGCATGGTCACATAAGCTCAGAAACATTCAAGGCAAGTGAGCTAGAAATTACTTACCTTCATGAGGATCATGTTTTTGAGGTCCACCCCCGGGGGACACTGAAGCTCACACATAAACTTGACTAGACGAGTTTTACCACATCCAGTCTCCCCCATGATGATGACAGGGATATCACATCTGAAGAAATAAAAGAGAAATTTGAGAAAGATCCATGGAGTACTTTTTGAAAAATAGCCATAACAAGAATTGTTTAAGGACAGACAACTGACAAAAGGATGGTCAGGTGAAGCACAGTACACAAACGAATGAGTTAAAATGTGAAGGCAGTTAATGTACTTACTTAAACCTCATGTAGATGGCCATGATTTTCTTCACGTTGTCTGTGGTCAGTTCATATGTATCATCTGGATCATGAGGCATCTCCATTCCCATCACACTGCATAGTTTCAAAATCTTCTCATGTCTAAAGAAAGTGAAAGATGGAACTTCTCAACACAAGGCAAAATGTACTAAAAAGAAATTTGCTAAGTTTTTCCACCCAACAATGTGTAAAATAATGTGACCAATCATAAATTAAGTAACAAATTGTTTCATTGAAGTATGTGACCTTCTCAGGCGCGTAACAACCTGTGTAGCAAAAAAGCCCGGGCTTACACATCATTTGACAAAATAAAAAAAATAAGAACGCAACATAGACTAACATGATATAAAATATCAAAAAGCAATGACAGGTGTTTTGTATCTGCTATAAAGACCGCCAACTAAAATGCTTAGTTGCAATCAAAGAAGTCTCCAACAAATGTAGAACTGAGGGTAGCATATTTATTCGGTGGGGTAACAGCGCCAGTGAAACTCTAGTCTTGCTAATTATTGGTGTACCCAAACACTAACTCTAGTTTTCCCCGTGAAATAAAGTGTTTCTAAGTTTTTTTACCGCTTTTATAAATATAAAGGGAACAATATGGTAGCCTGGCTTCAATCATCTGACATGGCAACCGTGCCAGTGCAACTCTAGCTATGCAAATTATTGGTATACACATAGTACTCACTTATAGCCCCCCGCCCCCCATGAAACAAACTGTTCCTATGGTTTTTATCCCCTTTATTAATACAAAATACATATGAAGGGAAGGAATGGTAATAAACCTTGGCTTTATATTTTACATTGACCAGTATATCGGTTCTTATGTACATAATGTTAAACTATTCCTAGTGATAGCTTGTGATACTAGTCTCATATCCCTGTGCAACCGGAGTCACAGTCGCGAGGAGAAACGTCACAAGAAGAGAAAAAACTCTTACAACAACTTTCCCAAAATCCACATGATTTTAGATTTTTCTTTTCCGTGGAATAATATGTTACCATAACAGAATTGGCGTAGATGAGTACCAACCTACGTACCCAAAAATAAGCAAAATATTTGTAAAATAATAGGGGAAAACGATATTTTCTTGCTTTAAAACGGCCATTGAAACTGACGCCAGAACACGGGAGAACGCGTCTCAGGCGTTCCAGAAAAACAAAATTCTCCTGGGGGAGACCACCCAGACCCCCACCGAAGGGAGGGGGAAAAAACCCTCCCATACCCTCCCCCTCCTCGAGCTGTGCACTTCGGAGTTCTGCCTTCGGCACCACAATTCATCATTGGGCTTCCACATTGAAAACCTGTTTGTTTACGCCCCTGCTTCTACCATAAAAATAAAGGAAGATAATACCATTTATATGTCAAAAGTATGGCAGAATACTAATATTTTCACAAATATGAAGCAGTAATGAAAATATTGGTAAATTCTGTCATAGGAGTCTAGTACTGTCATCAACCTTGAAAACAACGTTGCATGCCGTTTTGAATGGGCTACTACTCAATGGAATCCTCCTTTTTCTGTATATATCTGGTAATGTTGTAAATTTTGTATCTCTGTGCTGTGAATAGGAAGAACCTTTTTGATTGGTCAATACCAGAAGTGATATCTTCACACTGTAACAAATATCACTTTTGATATCTGTTACATTGATTTTATCAAGTTCATAGAATTCAAAATCTTGGTAGTAAAAAAGTAATAATTAAATTTCCCCTTTCTACCTAAAGTGTGAGGGAAATAATGACTCTATATTATAGTGTGGTAAAATAATGACCTTTCACACACAGTACAAAGCAGTGAAATATTAATTAAACAAATTTTGGCATAATCATTATTTAATATTTGACAATAGTAGGAGACAGTGTATAACAGATGCCACAGATGCCCAAGACTAAGGTGCATGGTGAACAAAGGCCAGAACTATGTATATTTATATATTGAAGCAAGAAACCTTAACTTTTAGTAAGCAGCATTCCACCATCATAAGAGGTATATTCACATACAAAATTCAGCAATTGTAGCGACACAGTTTTTGGGATAGGATATGGACAAAGTGACACACTGAGTGTCTAATTGATGATTGATGATATGGCAATATATGCAAATCTAGTTGCTTCTAAAAGTACCAATAAGACACTTCAATTAATCAACAAAACAAAGTCAATTTATCTGCTCTGACCTTTGCAGACCATCAAAGTTCTCATCAATGTTAACTTTGTTTCTGATGAGACTGTCCTGGAGTTCCTTTTGCATTATGTGCCGCTCCAGAACGGCCCCAGTTTGTTGGTCCAGCATGTCACCTGTCGCTCTCTGGATCTTGAACCCCACAAATGTCATTGAGTGCTGATCAGGGTTAAAGAAGAGATAGGGATGGGGGCTGTGAATGGAAGCAAAACAATATTTTCATTTGACCCATATAACACATAAAACAATCTTTAAAACCTAGGTTAAATAAAGGTGGATGAAAGGAGTGAAAAAACCCAATTCATTTGATTCCAATACCACAGAAAAATATTTCATTTAAAAGATTAAAGTTTCCCACAAGATAAAAATAGTTTTGACTTTTAAGAGAACAGCGGTACTTCCCAAAGGTAATCTCTTCATTTATATCTACTTCAAATACAAACATGTAACATTAACAAGAGACACAGAGAGCCTGTATCGCTCACCTGGATATCTAAGCAATCATGGCAAAACATTCTCCAAATAAGATCCCAGATAATAAGCCAGACCCCAAGGCCAATCCCTGTAGCATATCTGTATTAGATTCTTCATGCCCAGCATTTTTATGTATGGCTATGGGGTGGGGATCTCAACTGTTTCCAAGCTCTGACTCAGAAACTAGGTTCAAAGGAGTTTGGCCAGACCCCTGGGTCAATTCTCATATCATGACTGCATTCATCTATTTATACCCAGCATTTGTATATATAGTAATGGGGTGGGGATCTCAACTGTTTCCAAGCTGTGACTCAGAAACTAGGTCCAAAGGAGTTTGGCCAGACCCCTGGGTCAATTCTCATATCATGACTGCATTCATCTATTTATACCCAGCATTTGTATATATAGTTATGGGGTGGGGATCTCAACCATTCTAAAGTTATGACCCAGGGGTTAAGTCTGCAAGGGTGGGGCAGACCCCAGGGTCAATTCTAATATCATGAAAGCATTCGTCTCTTTATGCCCAGCAATTGTATATATAGTTTTGGGGTGGAGATCTTAATCATTCCAATGTTATGACCCTGGGGTTTAGTTTGTAAGGGTGGGGCTGAGACCCCAGGGTCAATTCTAATATCATGAAAGCATTCGTCTCTTTATGCCCAGCAATTGTATATATAGTTTTGGGGTGGAGATCTTAATCATTTCAATGTTAATTGACCCTTGGGTTAAGTTTGTAAGGGTGGGGCAGACCCCACAGCCATTCTAGAAGCATATGTGCATTCGTCTCTTTATATTCAGCAATTTTATATATGGTCATAGGGTGTGGATCTCAACTGTTTCGAGGCTGAGAATCAGAAACTAGGTCCCTAGGTGTGTGGCCAGACCCCAGAGTCAATTCTAATATCAAGACTGCATTCGTCTCTTTATGCCCAGCATTTGTATACATAGTTTTTGGGTGGGGATCTCCACCGTTTCAAAGTTGTTACCCAGGGACTATGTCTCCAAGGGTGGGGCCAGACCCAAGAGCCATCCTGGAAGCATATGTGCATTTATCTCTTTATACTCAGCAATTGTATATATGATTATAGGGTGGGGATCTTAACCATTTCCAAGTAATAAACTATTTTTGCCCCCAACCCTTAGCCCAGGGGGTTTCAAGCCCTCAATTTGTACAATTTTGAACCCCATCTACCTAGGGATGCTTTCATTCAAAAATGGTTGATATCCATTGTTTAGTTCCAGAGAAGAAGTCACTTAAAGCAATATAGCCAAGTAACCCTTTTTGGCACAACCCCTCAGCCCCCTGGAGGGTCAGCCCAACCATTTGTACAATTTTGAACCCCTGCCTCCCATGAATACTTCTGACCAAATATGATTGATATCCAGTGTATAGTTCTACAGAAAAAGTCGCTTATAGCAATATAGCAAAATTGCCCCCTTTTGGCCCCGCCCCTCAGTTCCCTGGGGGGTCAGCCCCACCATTTGTTTAATTTTGAATGCTCACCACCTAAGGATGCTTCCACTCAAATTAAGATAAATTCCAATTAAAAGAAGAAGTCGTTTGAAGAAATTGTTGACATACAGACGATGGACGACAGCAATGACACCACAGTATGGTATATGAGAAAATATATTTCACTAAGGCATCTCCTGAGAAAAATACTGTCTTCTTAATTACTGTAAGACTGTGTTTGGAGTTTGACACACTTACTCTCCCTGACCCAAAAGCTGAGGGACAAAAACAGAACAATATATGCCTATTACATGCTATGACGCATGTACTTAAGACTCACAGACACACTTTGTATGACATAGTATTACCTGGAAATCTTATGATGTTATATGGCTTTTAAAAGTAAAAGCACATTTAAATAAGCTTTAATTGAATAAGGATTGCCTCCTTTTTTCCTAGATCCCTTTTGCCTTTTTCCCACATATTAACCTTCAAAAATTTAATTTATTGGGATTGCCGCCCTATGCCTATTTTCTAATTCCAATTAAACTCATGAAATTCCTGCTTGCTACTTAATTACAGGCAGATTACAATAAAGTAAGAATATAGCCTTCTTGCTTAGTTGAAATGTTGACAAAGTTTCATCAGTATCTGGCATATTTGATTAAGTTAATAATTATCGTTTGAATACTATCAACCACTTAAGTGTGCAGTAAGCTAATTTATTATGTACATAATTTTCATTTAGCTTTGGTCTTTCTATACATGCTCACCAAGGATTGTCCTTAAAAATGATATATTTGACATTGTGATAAAGCTAGGTGTGAGGAAATGGCTACTGACCTGGGAGATATAGCTAGGTGTGACGAAATGGCTACAGACCTGGGAGATATAGCTAGGTGTGATGAAATGGCTACAGACCTGGGAGATATAGCTAGGTGTGACGAAATGGCTACTGACCTGGGAGATAGAGCTAGGTGTTACAATATGGCTACAGACCTGGGAGATATAGCTAGGTGTGACGAAATGGCTACAAATCTAGAGAGATATAGCTAGGTGTTATGAAATGGCTACAGACCTAGGAGATATAGCTAGGTGTGACCAAATGGCTACAGACCTGGGGGATATAGCTAGGTGTGATGATATGGCTACAGACCTGGGAGATCTTGCTGGGTGGTGAATAGGCTACAGACCTGGGAGATCTTGCTGGGTGGTGAATAGGCTACAGACCTGGGAGATATAGCTAGGTGTGATGAAATGGCTACAAATCTAGGGAGATATAGCTAGGTGTTACAATATGGCTACAGACCTGGGAGATATAGCTAGGTTTGACGATATGGCTACAGCCCTGGGAGATATAGCTAGGTTTGATGAAATGGCTACAGACCTGGGAGATCTAGCTGGGTGTTGAATAGGCTACAGACCTGGGAGATCTAGCTGGGTGTGATGATATGGCTACAGACCTGGGAGATCTAGCTGGGTGTGACGATATGGCTACAGACCTGGGAGATCTAGCTGGGTGTGATGATATGGCTACTGACCTACTCTCCCATGTCCTCCTCATCTGGAACTGTTTGATGATGTTCTCCTCTCCAGCTCCTCCTGTCTCTTCATCTACAACGGCCATTCTCTGCATCCTCTGGATAGGGGATTCTTCACTCATCACTAGTGACCTTGTTGCAAAATCCTGTAACACAAATTCAAAATGCATATATACATGAGGTCCATGACACCAAACACAGGGGTGTACCAGATTTTCAGCTGAGACTAGTGAAATTACTAGCATACTACAATTATTTTAAAGGCATTCAGTTATTTAATCATAAGATAATATAGTGATATAGATCATGTGGTCATGTTGTCAGCTTGATCCATTTTGTAGTTGTTAGGCCAGCAGAATATTTTTTGGGCTAGTGGATTTTTAGCGTCTACTAGCCTCGAGCTAGTATCTTGAACAAGAGGCCCAATGGCCCTGCATTGCTCACATGGTTTTAATCTCACAATTGTAATCTTAAAAGTGGACTTAAATAAAGCTACAGGCAAAATATCAGTATCTTGACTTCAGAAGAACCTGTTAAACGATTTAAACACATTTGACCCGTGACCTTGACAGTCAAACATGACAGTCAAACATGGACATTTAAAGTTGAACAAACTTCATAGCCCTTCCTACCAGAATGCAACTTGCCAAATATCACCACCTTATACCTTTTGTTTATTGAGAAGATGACTTTTAAAGATTTATGCACTATAGACCAGATGTGACCATGAAAATGTGTCAAGATTAATTCAGAAGAAGTCATTTTAAGATTTCAACATATTTGACCCCTGTGACCTGTGAATATGGGCAAAAGTCATTAATTTTAACTAACTTTGTAGCCCTTCATGCCAACATCCTTATGGCCAAATATCATCACCCTGGACCTTTTGGTTATACAAAAGAGGTTGTTTAATGGTTTTTAAGACAATAGCCCCTGTGACCTTGAATATAGGGGAAGGTCATTAATTTGAACAAACTTGGTAGTCCTTCATCCCAGCATGCTACTGGCTATATCATCATCCTGGGCCTTCTGGTTATTCACAAGAAGTTATTTAAAGATTTCAACATATTTGACCCCTGTGACCTTAAATATAGGCGAAGGTCATTAATTTGAACAAACTTGGTAGCCCTTCATCCCAGCATACTACTGGCCAAATATCATCATCCTGGGCCTTCTGGTTATTCAGAAGAAGTTATTTAAAGATTACAACATATTTGACCCCTGTGACCTTGAATATAGGCAAAGGTCATTTATTTGAACAAACTTGGTAGCCTTCATTCCAGCATACTACTGGCCAAATATCATCATCCTGGGCCTTCTGGTTATTCAGAAGAAGTTATTTAAAGATTACAACATATTTGACCCCTGTGACCTTGAATATAGGCGAAGGTCATTCATTTGAACAAACTTGGTAGTGCTATATCCCAGCATGTTAATGGCCAAATATCATCATCCTGGGCCTTCTTGTTATTCAGAAGAAGTTGTTTAAAGATTTCAACATATTTGAACCCTGTGACCTTGAATATAGGCAAAGGTCATTCATTTGAACAAACTTGGTAGTGCTTCATCCCAGCATGTTAATGGCCAAATATCATCATCCTGGGCCTTCTGGTTATTCAGAAGAGGCTATTTAAAGATTTCAACATATTTGACCCCTGTGACCTTGAATATAGGCGAAGGTCATTCATTTTAACAAACCTGGTAGCCCTTCATCCTAGCATAACACTGGCCAAATATCAACACCCTAGGCCTCTTGGTTATTTAGAAGAAGTTGTTTAAAAGTTTCAACATATTTGACCTCCCCTGTTACCTTGAATATAGGCAAGGGTCATTCATCCGAGCATGTTATATTTTAATAGCCAAATATCATCATCCTGGGCCTTCTGGTTATTCAGAAGAAGTTGTTTAAAGATTTTAACACATTTGACCCCTGTGACCTCGAAAATGGGCAAAGGTCAGACGACGGACGACGGATGACGCACCATGGGCCAGGTGAGCTAATAAAATGTTGACTAACGGCAACCCGAGTTTGATCTTGGGATGTGTCATGGAAATGTAACCATATAAGCAATGATAGGTTTTACGTCCGCTTCACTACAGAGTTCGGTTACCATAGCAATGAGGATTGTATCTTTTTATACAACATACCCTTGACATTTGGATGAGGAATTTCAACACAAATTTGTCAAATCCTGGCAAGTCTTCCTTGGCCGCTGCACCACAGAAGGCAGAAACCTCAAAGTCCTGTAGTTGTGAGTTTAGGAAACATACAAAGTGTTTCAGCTCTGCCCATGAAGGGTCAGGCACGCCACAGTGTCTGTAAGAATATAGACATCCTACATTAACAACAATTCACACATAATGGATTTTTATTTCTAATGTCAATAGGTCTTAAAAGTGGAGTCATACTTAATCCTTATTTTATGATAGGGAAGCAGTTTCAAAACAATGACAACTACATACCTTATTACAGTACTTCCATCTCCATGAGTCATACTATATATTAATTACTTTTCCTCAATACATTGCCTTAGTATGACTGATGTACACCTTAAATGTGGGCAAAGCTATGCTCCTGACACAACATTTTAGCAAAGGGCAATAACTCTGTAAATAAGGGGTTGTGGGCCTTAACTTTGGCACTGTGCACATCGTCTTAGTATGAGTGATGTACATACCAAGTTTCATTATCGTAGCCTAACGTGGGTAAAGTTATGCTCCAGACACGAAAAGGACGGACAACGGAAGGACGGACGGGCAAAGCGGCAACTATATGCTCCCCCAAAAGCATTTCGGGGAGCATAAAAAAACTTTTAATTGAACATTTCTATATATTGAGTTTATACCTTAAAAACGTCTGGAGACAGTTAATCTGGTTCCCTCCTGGTTCAGCTAGGTCTCTACTTTCATCCAGGCGCCGTAGGTACTGATAGGGTCGCTGGAATACAGGGCTCTTAAATTCTTGTTTATCAAACAATAGATCACTATCTGCATAATCTGCAACAACATATTTCAATAACAATATATTTCTCTAAGAACAAGGAATTTATTATACGATTTTCTTACATTTCCAGTACTGGAAAATGTCTTAATCTTCCATCCCCAACAACAGGTAAATTTGTTAAATATCTTAATCCTCGAAGTTGGGTAAATGTATAAAATGTACTTACTATTTTATCCAGCAATAAGCCCATGCTTGGTAATAAGCCCACCAATATGTATTGCAGTTAAAATAAATGCCAACAAAACCTTTTCCCGTTTGTTCTTTTATAAGCCCGTCCCATTACTTTCGGTCAGAGGGCTTACTTCAGGATAAATTACACAGTGATACTTAATCCTAAATCTCAGGTAAACATGTAAACCTCAAAGTCGTATAAATATACAAGTCAAATATCTTAATAATGGGTACTGCATCCTCAATATCAGTTAAACATGCTAAATATCTTAATACTTAATCTTAAATATATAAATAAATTTATTTAATACAAACAAATAAATCATAACTTCTCTCGTCACTAATTCAATTACCCCCTCACCATTAATACATTACTTTAATAAGATAAATCTCTCCTACCAACTGGCTTCCTTCCCTGTAGAATATTGCAGCTTTCCTCTGGGGAGCGACAGGTGACATCAGGGAGGATATCAAAACACCGATGGAAACAGATTTGTTCGCCTCTCTGAAGGCACAAAGACAGTTTATGAAACAACTTTACTTTTTCAGTTAAGTGAATGAGTTTATGACAAGCCCAATGGATCTAATCTTGCTAGTACATCTTTTTTTTAAATTCTTTTTAATATTGTATATTAACGAATTTAACCATACACATTATCCTGATTGACATGTCTTAACAAGAAACTGCTTATGTCAATATGGCCGGATTGGTACAGTACAATTTCATGTAAACAGTTGAATATTTTTTGAGGTAACTGTTTTTCTTATGGCAGATGACAGATATAACGTAATAGCGCTAGCATTACCTAAATTGGTTGGGGGGGGGGGGGGGGGTGTTGCAAAGCATGACAATACAAATGGCAGTAATAACCAAGGTCCAACGCATGTAACGACTATTGTATATAGGTAAGACTTGTACACTGGAACAAGGGATTATTATACCTCAGTGATTACAAATTACTCGCATGTGAATAAGGTCAGAACCAGCATCCAAAACATCAGTAGTATAAGCATCCTTAGATACATAAGCCATGTAAGTTTAGTTGATATAAATCGCCAATCTATAAGCCCCAATCCGGCAAAAAAAATGTATTTTATAGGAGAATGCAAAAACTATCTGAATGCAATCATTACCTGTTTAGAATGATCTGTAGTGAGAAGGGGCATGGCCTCCACTAGATAGTGGTCAGATGGAGACTTGATCCACACGTAGCCTGCACTGTTGACGAGACAGCCGAGGACCAACAGTTGGAACAGGAAGGCATCCACACCTATGTATACCTGTAACACATTACAACATTCAAATACTGCAGAC
Source organism: Mizuhopecten yessoensis (assembly GCF_002113885.1). Lineage (NCBI taxonomy): Eukaryota > Metazoa > Mollusca > Bivalvia > Pectinida > Pectinidae > Mizuhopecten > Mizuhopecten yessoensis. The sequence continues at coordinate 278,761 of NW_018407803.1, read as the reverse complement.
CTATGTATACATGTAACACATTACAACATTCAAATACTACAGACCTATATGTATACCTGTAACACATTACAACATTCAAATACTACAGACCTATGTATACCTGTAACACATTACAACATTCAAATACTACAGACCTATGTATACCTGTAACACATTACAACATTCAAATACTACAGACCTATGTATACCTGTAACACATTACAACATTCAAATACTACAGACCTATGTATACCTGTAACACATTACAACATTCAAATACTACAGACCTATGTATACCTGTAACACATTACAACATTCAAATACTACAGACCTATGTATACCTGTAACACATTACAACATTCAAATACTACAGACCTATGTATACCTGTAACACATTACAACATTCAAATACTACAGACCTATGTATACCTGTAACACATTACAACATTCAAATACTACAGACCTATGTATACCTGTAACACATTACAACATTCAAATACTACAGACCTATGTATACCTGTAACACATTACAACATTCAAATACTACAGACCTATGTATACCTGTAACACATTACAACATTCAAATACTACAGACCTATGTATACCTGTAACACATTACAACATTCAAATACTACAGACCTATGTATACCTGTAACACATTACAACATTCAAATACTACAGACCTATGTATACCTGTAACACATTACAACATTCAAATACTACAGACCTATGTATACCTGTAACACATTACAACATTCAAATACTACAGACCTATGTATACCTGTAACACATTACAACATTCAAATACTACAGACCTATGTATACCTGTAACACATTACAACATTCAAATACTACAGACCTATGTATACCTGTAACACATTACAACATTCAAATACTACAGACCTATGTATACCTGTAACACATTACAACATTCAAATACTACAGACCTATGTATACCTGTAACACATTACAACATTCAAATACTACAGACCTATGTATACCTGTAACACATTACAACATTCAAATACTACAGACCTATGTATACCTGTAACACATTACAACATTCAAATACTACAGACCTATGTATACCTGTAACACATTACAACATTCAAATACTACAGACCTATGTATACCTGTAACACATTACAACATTCAAATACTACAGACCTATGTATACCTGTAACACATTACAACATTCAAATACTACAGACCTATGTATACCTGTAACACATTACAACATTCAAATACTACAGACCTATGTATACCTGTAACACATTACAACATTCAAATACTACAGACCTATGTATACCTGTAACACATTACAACATTCAAATACTACAGACCTATGTATACCTGTAACACATTACAACATTCAAATACTACAGACCTATGTATACCTGTAACACATTACAACATTCAAATACTACAGACCTATGTATACCTGTAACACATTACAACATTCAAATACTACAGACCTATGTATACCTGTAACACATTACAACATTCAAATACTACAGACCTATGTATACCTGTAACACATTACAACATTCAAATACTACAGACCTATGTATACCTGTAACACATTACAACATTCAAATACTACAGACCTATGTATACCTGTAACACATTACAACATTCAAATACTACAGACCTATGTATACCTGTAACACATTACAACATTCAAATACTACAGACCTATGTATACCTGTAACACATTACAACATTCAAATACTACAGACCTATGTATACCTGTAACACATTACAACATTCAAATACTACAGACCTATGTATACCTGTAACACATTACAACATTCAAATACTACAGACCTATGTATACCTGTAACACATTACAACATTCAAATACTACAGACCTATGTATACCTGTAACACATTACAACATTCAAATACTACAGACCTATGTATACCTGTAACACATTACAACATTCAAATACTACAGACCTATGTATACCTGTAACACATTACAACATTCAAATACTACAGACCTATGTATACCTGTAACACATTACAACATTCAAATACTACAGACCTATGTATACCTGTAACACACTACAACATTCAAATACTACAGACTTATGTATACCTGTAACACATTACAACATTCAAATTCTACAGACCTATGGAAGCTTATAGTTCTTTTTGTAATTGACAATTGTACCAAGAACTAATTCAGTTTTTGTTTGATTATGTTTGGAAAGCAAACAAAGTGACCATTCTTTCAGAAGACCTACTTTGATGATCCTTCTTTAAATCAAATCACCATCCTGAAACGTGTTGTGCTACCTACCTCATATGAAATGTCAATGTGGAAGATTCTTGGCTCTAACTGTCCGGCTGGTAGTGTACACTTCAGCAATCTGGCCATGATTGTGTCCACATCAATCTCCTTTTCATGGAGAGGAATAGACACCACGGCTCCAGTCGTCCTCTTGTTGGTAGGGTACACATCCTCCAGGTCTTGTGCTCTCCTTGTCTTGTACAAAGATTTTCCTACTCCAGCTCTCAATGACTTCACCACTCGCACTGTCGACCTACACACACACACACACACATAAAAAAACTTTCCTTCACTGAAGAGATAAAAGAAAATGGTATAAAACTGATTGAAGAATGGTCTTAAGAAAATAATGCAAACTCCAAGCATTCATAGAAATTATTACACAATAATATAATTGACCAATTAACTCTTTCCGTACCGTTGTACGACAACAACATGTCATACTGGTCCCGTTGTCGTGTACAGACGACAAAATAATAGGCTGTCTCATCCCTGTTGTCATGTACACAGGACTACAGACTTTGATGTAACTTGTCTGATGTTTAGCTGGTTATTGCACCCGACATTTGTATTATACAATTAATTGTCGCTAAAATCAGCACCCATCAGTTCGAAAGATTTTTTTTATGGGTGCACAATTTATATTTTGTGACCTATTATATTGTTTTCTAATCTGCCGCAAGATGTTTGCGTCAAATATAAACAATATGGCGGTAACTTTATTCGATATGAACACTCTTAAATTCATCACCAAATATTTATTTAGACTTATGGAAGTAAAAATGAATATTTTGATATAAGTCTAAATGAATCAATCAATAATCAATCCATATTAGGAACCTGCACTACAACGCTGTTTTGAAAACAAGGTTTCGTATCGTTTGTTGCCTAACAGATGTCGATTTCTTAGTGATAATTAGCTGCCAGTTAGTCATAATGCTGCAAAAATGAAGAGGTGTGTGTCTATAAACAACAACATGAAACAAAAACAATATTTGTTCAGAGTTGCAGCAATTACACCTCGTCTAAAAACTACATTAATAATCCCCCATTTATAATCTGCGCGGGGGCCAGTCTAGTAAGGACATCCGGTACGGAATCCGGTCCAGATTTGAGGTACGGAAAGAGTTAAACTAAAAGGAAGAAAATTTCTCCCTGAAACTACCGTCCAAAATCCACCAAAGATGCCGGGTTAATTTTCACATCTGCTTTGTCTACTTTCAGTTTCTCCTTCAGGAAGCTTTGGATCAACTGTTGATTGGCAACAGGAAGTTGTGGTCTACGGAACCTCTCCAAGGCAGCAACAATTCTTGATTTGTATTCATTTTCTGTGCTGCACAGTACCACCAACTTGTACTTGATACCTGAAAGGTATAAGGTTAGACTATAAAATCTATCAATACCCATTTACCTTACAGGACCAGCAACTTGTACTTGATACCTGAAGGGTATAGGGTTAAAACTATAAATCAATGCCCATTTACCTTACAAGACCACCAACTTGGACTTGATACCTGAAGGGTATAGGGTTAAAACTATAAATCAATACCCAGTTACCTTACAAGACCACCAACTTGTACTTTATACCTGAATGGTATAGGGTTAAACTATAAAATCTATCAATTCCCATTTACCTTACAGGAACACCAACTTGTACTTTATACCTGAAGGGTATATATGGTTAAAACTGTGAGATCTATCAATACCCATTTACCTTACAGGAACACCAACTTGTACTTTATACCTGAAGGGTATATATGGTTAAAACTGTGAGATCTATCAATACCCATTTACCTTACAGGACCAGCAACTTGTACTTTATACCTGAAGGGTATATATGGTTAAAACTGTGAGATCTATCAATACCCATTTACCTTACAGGACTAACAATTTGTACTTTATACCTGAAGGGTATAGGGTTAAACTATAAAATCCAACAATACCCATTTACCTTACAGGACCACCACCTTGTACTTGATACCTGAAGGGTATAGGGTTAAAACTATAAATCAATACCCATGTACCTTACAAGACCAGCAACTTGTACTTTATACCTGAAGGGTATAGGGTTAAAACTATAAATCAATGCCCATTTACCTTACAAGACCACCAACTTGGACTTGATACCTGAAGGGTATAGGGTTAAAACTATAAATCAATACCCATGTACCTTACAAGACCAGCAACTTGTACTTTATACCTGAAGGGTATATATGGTTAAAACTGTGAAATCTATCAATACCCATTTACCTTACAGGACCAACAACTTGTACTTTATACCTGAGACGTATAGGGTTAGACTATAAAATCTATAAATACCCATTTACCTTACAGGACCAACAACTTGTACTTTATACCTGAAGGGTATAGGGTTAAAACTGTGAAATCTATCAATACCCATTTACCTTACAGGACCAGCAACTTGTACTTTATACCTGAAGGGTATATATGGTTAAAACTGTGAGATCTATCAATACCCATTTACCTTACAGGACTAACAATTTGTACTTTATACCTGAAGGGTATAGGGTTAGACTGTGAAATCTATCAATACCCATTTACCTTACAGGAACACCAACTGGTACTTTATACCTGAAGGGTATAGGGTTAAAACTATAAAATCTATCAATACTAATTAACCTTACAGGACCACCAACTTGTACTTGATACCTGAAGGGTATAGGTTTAAAACTGTGAAATCTATCAATACCCATTTACCTTACAGGACCAGCAACTTGTACTTGATACCTGAAGGGTATAGGGTTAGACTATAAAATCTATCAATACCCATTTATCTTAAAGGACCACCAACTTGTACTTTATACCTGAAGGGTATAGGGTTAAAACTATAAATCAATAACCATTTACCTTACAAGACCACCAACTTGGACTTGATACCTGAAGGGTATAGGGTTAGACTATAAAATCTATCAATACCCATTTACCTTACAGGACCAACAATTTGTACTTTATACCTGAAGGGTATAGGGTTAAAACTATAAATCAATACCCATTTACCTTACAAGACCACCAACTTGTACTTTATACCTGAAGGGTATAGGGTTAAACTATAAAATCTATCAATACCCATTTACCTTACAGGACCACCAACTTGTACTTTATACCTGAAGGGTATAGGGTTAAACTATAAAATCTATCAATACCCATTTACCTTACAGGACCACCAACTTGTACTTTATACCTGAAGGGTATAGGGTTAAACTATAAAATCTATCAATACCCATTTACCTTACAGGACCACCAACTTGTACTTTATACCTGAAGGGTATAGGGTTAAACTATAAAATCTATCAATACCCATTTACCTTACAGGACCACCAACTTGTACTTTATACCTGAAGGGTATAGGGTTAAACTATAAAATCTATCAATACCCATTTACCTTACAGGACCACCAACTTGTACTTTATACCTGAAGGGTATAGGGTTAAACTATAAAATCTATCAATACCCATTTACCTTACAGGACCACCAACTTGTACTTTATACCTGAAGGGTATAGGGTTAAACTATAAAATCTATCAATACCCATTTACCTTACAGGACCACCAACTTGTACTTTATACCTGAAGGGTATAGGGTTAAACTATAAAATCTATCAATACCCATTTACCTTACAGGACCACCAACTTGTACTTTATACCTGAAGGGTATAGGGTTAAACTATAAAATCTATCAATACCCATTTACCTTACAGGACCACCAACTTGTACTTTATACCTGAAGGGTATAGGGTTAAACTATAAAATCTATCAATACCCATTTACCTTACAGGACCACCAACTTGTACTTTATACCTGAAGGGTATAGGGTTAAACTATAAAATCTATCAATACCCATTTACCTTACAGGACCACCAACTTGTACTTTATACCTGAAGGGTATAGGGTTAAACTATAAAATCTATCAATACCCATTTACCTTACAGGACCACCAACTTGTACTTTATACCTGAAGGGTATAGGGTTAAACTATAAAATCTATCAATACCCATTTACCTTACAGGACCACCAACTTGTACTTTATACCTGAAGGGTATAGGGTTAAACTATAAAATCTATCAATACCCATTTACCTTACAGGACCACCAACTTGTACTTTATACCTGAAGGGTATAGGGTTAAACTATAAAATCTATCAATACCCATTTACCTTACAGGACCACCAACTTGTACTTTATACCTGAAGGGTATAGGGTTAAACTATAAAATCTATCAATACCCATTTACCTTACAGGACCACCAACTTGTACTTTATACCTGAAGGGTATAGGGTTAAACTATAAAATCTATCAATACCCATTTACCTTACAGGACCACCAACTTGTACTTTATACCTGAAGGGTATAGGGTTAAACTATAAAATCTATCAATACCCATTTACCTTACAGGACCACCAACTTGTACTTTATACCTGAAGGGTATAGGGTTAAACTATAAAATCTATCAATACCCATTTACCTTACAGGACCACCAACTTGTACTTTATACCTGAAGGGTATAGGGTTAAACTATAAAATCTATCAATACCCATTTACCTTACAGGACCACCAACTTGTACTTTATACCTGAAGGGTATAGGGTTAAACTATAAAATCTATCAATACCCATTTACCTTACAGGACCACCAACTTGTACTTTATACCTGAAGGGTATAGGGTTAAACTATAAAATCTATCAATACCCATTTACCTTACAGGACCACCAACTTGTACTTTATACCTGAAGGGTATAGGGTTAAACTATAAAATCTATCAATACCCATTTACCTTACAGGACCACCAACTTGTACTTTATACCTGAAGGGTATAGGGTTAAACTATAAAATCTATCAATACCCATTTACCTTACAGGACCACCAACTTGTACTTTATACCTGAAGGGTATAGGGTTAAACTATAAAATCTATCAATACCCATTTACCTTACAGGACCACCAACTTGTACTTTATACCTGAAGGGTATAGGGTTAAACTATAAAATCTATCAATACCCATTTACCTTACAGGACCACCAACTTGTACTTTATACCTGAAGGGTATAGGGTTAAACTATAAAATCTATCAATACCCATTTACCTTACAGGACCACCAACTTGTACTTTATACCTGAAGGGTATAGGGTTAAACTATAAAATCTATCAATACCCATTTACCTTACAGGACCACCAACTTGTACTTTATACCTGAAGGGTATAGGGTTAAACTATAAAATCTATCAATACCCATTTACCTTACAGGACCACCAACTTGTACTTTATACCTGAAGGGTATAGGGTTAAACTATAAAATCTATCAATACCCATTTACCTTACAGGACCACCAACTTGTACTTTATACCTGAAGGGTATAGGGTTAAACTATAAAATCTATCAATACCCATTTACCTTACAGGACCACCAACTTGTACTTTATACCTGAAGGGTATAGGGTTAAACTATAAAATCTATCAATACCCATTTACCTTACAGGACCACCAACTTGTACTTTATACCTGAAGGGTATAGGGTTAAACTATAAAATCTATCAATACCCATTTACCTTACAGGACCACCAACTTGTACTTTATACCTGAAGGGTATAGGGTTAAAACTATAAAATCTATCAATACCCATTTACCTTACAGGACCACCAACTTGTACTTTATACCTGAAGGGTATAGGGTTAAAACTGTGAAATATATCAATACCCATTTACCTTAAAGGACCACCAACTTGTACTTTATACCTGAAGGGTATAGGGTTAAAACTAATGACAATCAACACCACCAAAATCTACATGACCAACAACTTGCATTTTAGATTGATAGAAAAACTACAGCATCCACAAGTTATAAGAAACAGACACTACTGATAAACACTGGAACAATTATCAAATTAAATGCAATCAAATTTCCATATATCTAACTCGATGTTTCAAATTTACGGCAAAGTCTAGATTTTCCCCTTATACTATACTACTAATATTATATATGGGGCAAAGAAGTAATTCCAACAGTGTGGACAAGTTTAGGTTGTCAAATTTTCGGAGCGATTCGCTCCTTTTTCAAGACACAGTGAAACTGAACAGTTACATGTACATATACATCATATTACAAGAAGATAGAATTGATATATTATAATTGAAAATATAGCTATTATATAAAACCAATAGTCCCCTCGGCTAAAGACAGCTGAAGGCAGCAATTAAGCTGAGAGCATCTCGGACAAGGAACGCTGATGTAGAGGACCTATTCCTGCGCAAGATGCACTATCATATAAAGTGAGTCAACTAGAGATATCAAAAACGTGGAACATGTGCATGTGGTATATATATACAAATCGAACTTATATGAGTCAAATTTCATATTTTGTAAAATTGTATAAACAAGACCCATTTGTTATTAAAACATTAAAAACTAGAAATTGTTGATAACAATTTGACGGGCTTTTCACAGAAGTCAATATAGAATACAAAGGGAGATAACTCTTATTAAGATTTATTTCAGTTGCTCATTTTGTACAGGAGACTGCACATTGCACTATCTATTCATATTAAACTTTGACCCATATATCATAATACATTGTATATGATTACCTTATTTGAGCTTGTGCTGGCCATAAGGAGCCGCAGAGGAATAGTTGTACCATTTTGATTAATATTGTCTTGGTAGAATTGGAGACGATCGATAAAGACTATACTCACAATGTAACCTATCCAAACTTTCACCCCTATACAAAAACCGAAAGTTGAAATTTTTGGTAAAATAATGTGAAAGATAAGTTTTCCCTAGCTTATTTAATCATCATATCTAAAGATCAACTTTGTGCTTCAAATCATTAACAATGTATATTGGTATAGGCTTTTTACCAATAAGAGCTTGTGGTAGCCATGCTGGAATTTTAATTGCTCCAAAAAGTTTGTAAGGACCCCCAAAGGAATACATGCACTAATTTTGGTTAATATTGCAATGGCAGAAGAAGGTCCTAGAATGTTTTTTACACAAAACAGCACATTTGAACTTCGACCCCATACAAAAAACCAGAAGTAGATTTTTTTTGTTAAAACTAGAACTGTCGCCTATGGGCTAACTAAATACCCCCATATTCCGGCTGCTTGTTGCCCCTGTTGGGGCTAAATAAACAAGGGAAAAAATATATAGAAAGATCAAGTGTCATGAAAAAGTCTAAACTCAGACAGACTGATGGAAAAGACAAACACCACAACTGTGACCTTTGACTCAATAACCTCACAATGTAGCTTGCATCAATGCTACATTTACTCCAAGGTATGTCTATACAAAATACCTACCATTTCTGCCCATAATTAGCCATTTCAATGACATAATACATCTGTGACTTTTGACCTATGACTTCATGACCTTGAAAGTTTGTCATAATATAGCCTGTATAATTGGCTATGATACTCTATGTATATGTGTATACAAAATACCTACTGTTTCTGAGAAAACTAGAATTTTGTTTTTGTGAACAAAAACATATGTCTCCCCTTATTAGCCAATACCCAAACTTCAGTATAAAAAATTAACAAAGGGCATTATCTCTTTATATAATGGGGCATTAGACCTGAATTCAGAATACGACACTCCTACTTCCCAAGATACATTAAAACTAAAGCAAATTTGGTCAACGTAGGTGAAATAACATGGAAGTTATGTCGTGGACAAACTTTGGTATTAAAAATAAACAAAGGGACTTAACTCTGTATATAGTGGGGCACAAAACCTGATTTAAGTGCAACAGATTCCACTTTCCCAAGATACATAAATATGGTAAGTTTAGTCAACGTAGGTGAAATAACATGGAACTTAGGCTCCGGACAAACTTCGGCATTAAAATTAAACAAGAGGCCCAATGGGCCTGAATCGCTCACCTGGTATTAATCTCACACTTGTAATCTTAAAAGTGGACTAATATATAGCTACAGGCAAAATATCTGTGTTCAATCCATTTGAATCTTTTAAATGATTTAAACAAATGACGCCTGTGACCTTAAAAGTTTATAGCCTTCTGTCCTAGCATACTTCTGGCTAAATATCATTACTCTGGACCTTTTGAATATTCAGAACAAGTCATTTTAAGATTTAAACATATTTGATCCCTGTGAACTAGAATATGAGCAAAGATCATTCATTTGAACAAACTTGGTAGCCCTTCATCCCAGCATGTTATTGGCCAAATATCATCATCCAAGGCCTTTTGGTTATTGAGAAGAAGTTGTTTAAAGGTTTTAAACATATTTGACCCCTGTGACCTTGAAAAAAGGTCAAGGTCATTCATTTAAACAAACTTGGTAGCCCTTCATCCATGCATACTACAGGCCCAATATCAGTATTCTGGGCTTTTTGGTTACCTAATAACACATATGACCACTGTGACCTTGAAAGTGGGTCAAGGTCATTCATTTGACCAACTTGGTAGCCCTTCATCCCAGCATGTTACTGGCCAAATATCATCATCCAAGGCCTTTTGGTTATTGAGAAGAAGTTGTTTCAAGTAAAATATTGACGCCGGACGCCAGTCGGCCGGACAACTGACAGACGGACAGACAGACGGAGTGGGCGCCACACCACAGCATATGCTCACTTGGCCCTTCGGGCCAGGTGAGCTAAAAATGAAAAAATGAAAAAGTTTTAAAAACAGTTGACCCTTTGACCCCTCGGCGAGAAACTAGACCTTTTTTCTTATTACAAGGCATGGGTCAAATTTAGCCCAGACCACACTCTATCAATATATTATAGTATAAATACAGTACCATTTATAGTTAAGGAGATATAGCTGTTTAAAAAGGTAAAAAGAATCACTTTATAGGTCATGGCGGCAATATTGAATTTTTGATCAACTTGAAAATTTGACCATGACATCTCCAAACTGTTACCTACAACCTGGCTAAATATCATGTACATACCTATTACCATTTAGAAGGAAAGCTGGTGACAAGATCTTGAGAAGAAGAAGAATAAACAGAACAAGAGGCCCAGAGGACCTGTATCGCTCACCTGGAAATGTTAGCAAAATTGAAGTTGATATAGCCATATGTTGCTGGAAACGATGTGTATTTATTACATGGTTAGCCAGGGATTATATTTAGATGCAATTGGACAAAATCCTGTCATTCCTACAGGAAAAAGAGGATTTGAAGAATTTGCTATATTCCCCTATTGGGCCACGCCCCTCTACCCTAAGGAAGATTAGACTCACCGTTGATACATAATTAGCTCCCATTCACCTAAGGATGCTGAAGACCAAATATGGACATAATCCTGTCATTCCTAAAAAAGGACGATTTTAAATATATTTTTCTATTTTCCCTATTTGGCCCAGCCACTCTGCTCCCTAGGGGGTTCAAACCCACCATTTATACAAAATTAATTTCCCTTCCCCATAGGATGCTTTTGCTCAAATTTGGTCAAAATACCTTCATTCCAACAGAAGAAAAAGGATATTAAAGCTATTCCTCTATATCCCTTATTGGGCCCCACCTCTCTGCCCCAGGGGGGGTGGGGGGGATCAGACCCAACGTTTATACAAGTTTGGTTCCCCTTCACCCAGGGTGCTTCATCCCAAATTTGGAAAAAATCCTATCATTCCTACAGAAGAAGGATTTTGAAGAATTTGCTGTGTTTCCTCCCAGGGGGGCCACAATCACTGTTTATACAAAATTGAGTCCCCTTGGCCCAAAGATGCTCCAGACTTAATGAGGATAAAATCCTTTAATCCCTACGCTAGAAGAAGGATTTTAAAGGTTTTACCTCTATTTCCCCTATTCGGCACCACCCCTCTGCCCCTAGAGGGAGCCACAATCACCGTTTATACAAAATTGAATCCCCTTGAAAAGTTGAATGGCGGACGACGGAAGGACGCTGGACGCTGAGGTATGGCATAAGCTCACCATGGTTCTTCTGACCAGGAGAGCTAATAAATTAGACCCTTGTAGGGCTTCATCTCATGAACCTATCAGCCAAATATCATGCTTCTGGGCCTTTTGGTTAATCAGAAATACAGGTAGTCATTTAAAGCTTTAAACAAAATAGACAAGACCCCTGTGGCCTTGAATATGGGTCAAGGGCATTTCTTTTATCAAAATTTGACGGACTTCATTCTGAATAAGAACCTACCAGCAAAATATCACGCTTCTGGGTCTTTTGGTTTATCAGAAGAAGTCGTTTAAAGGTTTTAACAAATTTGACCCTAATATAACCATGAATATGGGTCAAGGTCATTTCTTTAGCAGACTTTGTCAGGTTTCATCCTAGGAACCTATCAGCCAAATATCGCGCTTCTGGGCCTTTTGGTTAATCAGAAGGAATCATTTAAAGGTTTTACTAACAAATTTGACCCCTGTGACATTGAATATGGGTCAAGGGCATTTCTTTTTGCAAACCTTGTTGGACTTTATCCTAGAAACATATCAGCCAAATAGCATGCTTCTTGGCCTTTTGGTTAATCAGGAGAAGTAGTTTAAAGGTTTTAACAAATTTGACCCCTATGACCTTGAATATGGGTCAAGGTCATTTATTTTTGCAAATCTTGTTGGGCTTTATCCTAGAAACTTAATAGCAAAATATCATGCTTCTTGGCATTTTGGTTAATCAGAAGAAGTCCTTTAAAGGTTTTAACAAATTTGACCCCTGTGACCTTGAATATGGGTCTAGGTCATTTCTTTTTGCAAACTTTGGGCTTTATCCCAGCAACCAACCAGCCAAATATCATGACATTTGGCCTGTTGGTTATTGAGAAGAAATTGTTCAAATGGAAAAATTGACGCCGGTCGGTCGGACGGATGCCGCGCCATGGCATAAGCTCACATGGCCTTTCTGGCCAGGTGAGCTAACAAAAAACAATAGGTCTTTTCACCTGTTTGTGGAAAGCCTTAATTACAACTAATAAATCAATGTAAAAAATTTACCTGAACAAGAACAATGATATGTCTCAAGGTTATTTTAACACCTTCACGGACATGTTTCAGTATCAAGTGAAAAGTACTAGTGACCATATTTACACAACCTGTTATTGATTACTTACAGGTAATACTACGCTGGTACTGATTTTCTCACTATTGTTTCTTAAATACAGTAATGTGAAATTTACATGACGTGAAGTGATAATCAATTAGCGTTTATCATTCAGTAAGTTACATTCACCAGAAGTACTTTACAATCATAAACATAGGCCTTTGTCAAAGAAAATGGTATGTACGACTCTAATGTATGTTTATTGTGAACACAATTTAACTAACTTAATAGTGTGAATTTTTAATAAAATTGATTGGCATATAATTTTATTTTATAAAACAAATGACCAACGGGAATCACTCTCAGCAACATGGCACACATGATGAACCACATCAACACGAGGGAGGTACAGGTGTCAGAAATTTATTTGACAAACGAAGAAATTTTGAATTTGATAAGATCACAATGTAAACCACAGTGACTGTTAATAATAAACATACTATTCTTATTTCTGTAAATGTATAATTATACCTTTAAAATGAAAATTCTTAGCTTGTGTTTTGTCACATAAGAACCACATTCTGTCTTATGTACATTGTACATGATCTTGATGCTTCATATTCTTGAGTTGAAGTCCCGATGTTTTGAATTTTCCTGATGCCCGCAAAGTTTGAAACATCCAAGTTTGACTGTATCTACAATCTATTAAATCTGTGCCCTTAATTAGGCAACAAGTGTACTAAAAGTGAAGCATTGTATGCCAATAACAAGAGTCCCAGAGGGCCTGTATCGCTCACTTGGATATTTAAGCAGTCATAGCAAAATATTCTCATTAAATATTATACTGTACTACAAATATTTCCAAATTGTGGCTCTTTCTCTCAGCAACACCCTTATCTTATTGGGTCCCATCCTCTGTGCCCATTGGGATGGGGGCATGGTTTATACAAAATTGAAACATATTGGGCCAAGGATACTCTATATCAAATTAGATTTAGATAAAGCTATAGGATAAAAATCCTTACCTAGGACTCTTGGTTATTCCAAACAAACCTGTTACAAGAATTTAACACATTTAACCACAATGACCTTGAAAGTCTAACAAAGTCATTCAGTTGAAAAAAACCTTGGAAGTCCTTAATCCCAAATGTCATCACCCTGTGACTCTAAGTTATTGAGAAGAGTGATTTAAATATGTTAACACATTTGATCCCTCTATGACTTTTACTTCTTCAAAAGACACCGTTTAAAGTGTGTGACATATTTGACCTCTGTGAACTTGAAAAAAGGTTGAGGTCATTTTCGTTCTCAAACTTTGTTCAGCTCTTACCAACAAAGCTTTCAGCTGAATATCATGACTCATGGCCTGTCCATTCTTCAGAAGAAGTTGTTTAAAGAAAAAGTTGACGGACAACGGACACCGGACAGAGTGACAGACGACAGACGCCTCGCCATGGCATAAGCCCTTTGGGCAGGTGAGCTAAAAGCCTGAGGGAAATTAATGCAATTTGTGAAGGGGAATGCATGTCTGTGCAATGTAGAAATATGCCTCTCGTCTTTCCTTTTAAGCCGAGGGAAAAAGTCTAAGTTGCAAAGGGCTATAACTGTTGTTATAATTTAATGCAGGATCCCTACTTTAAGATATGCATATTTTCATATGATACCTACAACAAATACATAACAACTGTATGTGATCGGTTGTACAAACAAGTCAGTGTTATGCAAAGGGGAAAAACTGGTGCAGGATCCCAATATTACGATAAATATTAATTGTATACAATACCATCGACACACACAATTTCATAACATTTTGTTGAAAACTGTGGAACAAGTTGCACTCACAAGAAAGTGTTAATGGACAGTGGGAAACAGGATAGCCTTACCCTTTTCTTTTGCTGTTTGCATGTGTCTCTTCAGACATTGTTCCCCCTTGTCACTGACTTCGTAGTCTAAAAGGTCAGAGTTGGCCAGGCAATAGATTTTACCACTTTGGTTGAAAACAGCACGTCTCCAGAATATATCCAACTGAAAGAATTTAAGAATAAGAGGCCATAGATCAAATATTAAACATGCATACTAAAGAGTACAATAAATAAAAGCTGAGAACAGGCAAACATTTAATAATGATAGTTTGAATATACACCAGTATACCCATAAATGACTGGGGTCCTTCTATCTAGTATGGCTATTCCTTTTATCTACATATTGATGAGTCCCTTTTGCCCAGGAAACATTTAAATCAAATAAGGTAATCTTTAATTAGTATATTTTTCTCTTCAACCCCAGCAATTTTGCATAAATTGTACATAAGCTAATTAAGGGGTGGGAGACTAACTCCCATGGGGCAGGGGTGTGATTCTTTGGGCAATCCTTGTAGAATTAATGTAATCCTTTCTTCATATCTGTATGGTTAAAAGGTAGGAATCTGAACCCTTTCCATGCTGTGACTTAGGGGCTAAGTCCCCAGGGGTGGAACTGGAACCATAAGACCATATATTCATCTGGTCATGCCTAGCATTTGCAAGTATGGTTTCCATGTTATGATCCAAAGGCTGTGCATGAGGGGCATCTGAGGGACTAAATCCTCACCGAGGGAGGCTAGGGCAAGACTGGAACTAGTTGTGGTGGCATGAATGTATGCATTTGTCTTTTCATGCCCAACAGATCTTTCTTTTGGTTTCTATCTGTTTATGTGTTTAAATGGTAATATAGTGGGAATCTTCATTGATTTAAGTAGCACAGACATTTGATTTGTTAGATAAACTCAATAATTAACACATAGTGATTATTTACCTGGTCTAGTGTTGTATGACTGGAGCAGATGAGGACTTCATCAGGTTGTGGTAATGGTTGTTGTCCGTCATTCATGTAGATGGTCAATACAGTGTTGAGAATATCATCTGAAATACAATTTGGCTTTAATATGATCGACATAAATCAAGTGTGATTGTGGTATATTGCATACCACTGTGATAGAGATTAAAATTATAAAGTATATTTATATACGATTTTTTGGACAACAAAATGTTTTCATTTAATAATATTCTTTTGGGGACCCCACAGTTGGGTTTCCCCTTGACGGCCCATGCTTCAGAGTGAATGGGGGATTCCCATTGGTTGAAAGGTAAAAGGCTAAAGGGCCCCCTTGAAAAATAAACAAAAGGAAGAAAAGGAAATACCATTTTTGATATGACTTCAAAATCTTCATAAAAACCCACCCTCCTCCCCTTATGCACAACAGAGAGCAGGTTTTGGATGTTAACTAATACTGTAGGTTGTAAATTGCATTGTGTATTAATTTTTATAACAATTAAGAGAAGTTTACATAAAACTTTTAACTGGCTCAAGAAGAGTGTTTTATATACAGCATTAGGTTAGAAAGGGCCAATGCAAGGATTGTTGAAATTTTCCATGTTTTAGTCATTATCTAAGTTTTACCAGTCAATGTTCATACTATCCCATGTACTAGTCCGTATTCATGTTATCTATGTCATACTTTCCAGTTATACGGTATCAAATTTTAATAGTCAGTATTAATGTTCAAATTTCAACTTCATCATGTTTAATTAATATATACTGAACAATTTGTGATAAATATTAAGATCAAGAATCATCAGCCATACACCAAGAGTTTGTTTATATGATCTAAGGCATTGTGATTAGGGAGATTTCCCTATTAATGGTTAAAGCCATGGTCTTTTATATATATTGTCAAAAAATATATGTAACTAGGGGCACGATCAGAGGTGAGACAACACTGCCAGCTGGTCAGAGCCTAGGAAAACCTACCTCCCCCTTCCTATAAGGGAAGTAAGGGTTGGGTAGCCTGCTCTCCAGCCTATTCTGATCTATCTTTGGTGATTTGGAGTCTGCTTCTTTAATTAGACGGCTTAAGTTTTATTTGGTAGCGGTTTTAATTGGCCGCACCTTTACAAAAAGGTATTTCATTTCGAATATAAAAGTCAAAAGAAAACAAAATTAGGAAAGAGAAATCACTTCAAAAAATAATCAAAAGAAGAAAACAAAACAACTAATTAAATGAATTCGGCAGTCCAGTTTTTTGGGTGAGCCATTTACGCCAAAACCCATGTCTTTGTGTTATGATTTTGTAAACAGAGATTTGCTGCATGTTTGGTAGTTAAAGAGCTAACATCTCATAGCTGCTTTGGAGGAACATGGGAAAACATGAAGGACAAAAAATAGGCTACTTAAAGTTTGGAAATTGATTTCACCTGTACTTATGAGGTACAACAGATTAGCTAAGATATAAGAACACAATTTTGAAGAAAGTGACATGTTTAGCTATCATTATCTACATTAAATGCTTATAATCATGCATTAAATATAATATACCTCACAATCTTATACTATCATTTGAAACATGCTGACAGTTGTCCTGAAATTTTCATTCAAACCAGGTAGAGAATTTATGTGTAACCAACTCACTATAGGAGTGGTCAATTCATGAACATAATGTAGAAGTGATCAGTAGATTTAACATTTTCAGGGCGATTATATCATGTAGCAACTATACAACACTGACAGGTCAGCAAGGGCCCCTCCATATGTTTGACCATACAATGTATATATCCCCAGTATTCACTAAGCAGAAGCAACAGCAATATATAATTTGAAGACTCATGGACTTGGATAAGTAATACAGCAGCCAAGTTTGTTCAAAATCCTACCTTTCCTCCATAAGATATCACACCGAAAGTAAAAAACAAAGACAGACAGACAGACAGAAAGACAATTGGACAGACACACACACGACACACAGACAGACACACACACGACACACGACACACAGATCGGCAGACACACACACACATTACACAAAGACAAACACACAGACAGACAGACAAACACACACGACACACAGACAGACACACAGATCGACAGACAGACACACAGATGGAAAAGCTGATTACTATAGGTCACCAAATTTTCGATGAGGTGGCTTTAATAAACACGCAAGCTATCCAGCCCTTAGAGCTAAACTGATTTTTAATATCCATTTTACCATTTATCAGATATGTAAGCATCGCTGTAGACTTTTCTTTTTAAACTGGTTTAATTTTGGTGAATCTTATTTTGGGTGTTATTTTTGCACTTAGGGTTATTCACCAAAAAGATCTATTGTATTTGCTACTCTTATTCTTCTTATTCTGCCATGATTTTGTGGCCTTCTTATCTTTTGATTGGTAGAAGATATATTTATAGTAGTACAAGGATATTGTATGGCATGATGGAAAAGTGTTATTGCAAATCCAATATGGTCACCATGACGTCATGTGTCAAAATCTAAAAGTTACCTTAACTCAACAAGATGTCCAATGTGCCTGAATCGCTCACCTGGTATTAATCTCACACTTGTTATCTTAAAAGTGGACTAAAATACAGCTACAGGTAAAATTAAGGTGTTTGATTCAAAAGAATCTATTTAAAGATTTCAACATATTTGACCCCTGTGACCTTGAATATAAGTCAAGGTCATTCATTTGAACAAACTTGGTAGCCCTTCATCCCAGCATGTTACTAGCCAAATATCATCACCATAGGCCTCTTGGTTATTCAGAAGAAGCTGTTTAAAGGTTTTACACATATTTGACCCCTGTGACGTTGAATATAATGCTACTGACCAAATATCATTATCCTAGGCTGTTCGGTTACTCATCAGAAGTTGTTAAAATGTTTTACATATATTTGACCCCTGTGACCTTGAATATAAGTCAAAGTCTTTCATTTGAACACAGTTGGAAGCCCTTCATCCAAGCATCTAACTGGCCAATTATCATTACCCTAGGCCTCATGGTTATTCTGAAGAAGTTGTTCAAAGATTTTACACATATTTCAACCCTGTTACCTTGAATATTAGTCAAAGTATTTCATTTGAACAAACTTGGTAGCCCTTCATCCCAGAATTATACTGACAAAATATCATCACCCTAGGCTGTTC
This sequence comes from Mizuhopecten yessoensis, assembly GCF_002113885.1. Classification (NCBI taxonomy): domain Eukaryota; kingdom Metazoa; phylum Mollusca; class Bivalvia; order Pectinida; family Pectinidae; genus Mizuhopecten; species Mizuhopecten yessoensis. The sequence continues at coordinate 259,555 of NW_018407803.1, read as the reverse complement.
GGTTATTCAGAAGACGTTGTGTAAAGGTTTAAAACATGTTGTCCCCTGTGACCTTGAAAATAAGTCAAGGTCATTCATTTTAACAAACGTGGTAGCCCTTCATCCCAGCATGTTACTGACCAAATATCAATACCTTAGACATCTGGGTTATTCAGAAGAAGTTGTTTAAAGGTTTTCAACATATTTGACCCCTGTGACCTTGAATATAAATCAAGGTCATTTATTTGACCAAACTAGGTAGCCCTTCATCCTAGCATGTTACTGGCCAAATATCATCTCCCTAGGCCTCTTGATTATTCAGAAGAAGTTGTTTAAAGGTTTAACACTTATTTGACCCCTGTGACCTTGAATATGAGTCAAGGTCATTTATTAAAACAAACTTGGTAACCCTTCATCCCAGCATAATACTGGCAAAAAATCAACACTCTAGGCCTTCTGGTTATTCAAAAGAAGTGGTTTTAAAGTTTCAACATATTTGACCCCCTGTGACCTTGAATATAAGTCAAGGTCATTCAATGGAACAAACTTGGTAGCCTTTCATCCCAGCATGTCCCTGGCCTAATATCATTACCCTGGGCATTCTGGTTATTCAGAAGAAGTTGACTCAGGACGAACGACGGACGGGCCAGGTGAGATAAAAACAAGAGGCCCATGGGCCTAAACGGTCATCTGACTTCAAAGACTGAGCAGGGAGAATGGTAACTTTTCAATTTTCAATGAAACATTCTAAAAATTTGTTTCCCCATGATGGTAGTTTTGGTCAGCAGTGGGTAACTTTTTGTCAGTAAAGCTATTAGAAAGCATTCATAAACCTAAATCTGAATAGATTTCTCCTTTTAAGGCCCCGTCCCACTGTCAACGGTGGTTTAACCTGCCTCATTTATATAAGAAGTGATTGTTTCTAATTGATGTTTCATACTGAAATTGTTGTAATCTACTTTAGGCATTAACGAGTAGTGCTTAAAAGCATGATTTTAGGTAATTTTCTTTCTTGGGGCACCACCCTCACTATCCCCCAGGGGTGGAACCAGGATCATTTATTCAAAAAAATGTTTTTCAAGATGGCGGCCATCTTTGATTTTAGACCAACCTAAAAAATAACACATATTGGTAAAAATATGTTGAAATGGGGAGTCTGGAAGATTTTTTTTTTTTTTTAACATACATACATGTAAATATGTCTGATATTTTAGCAAAGGGCAATAAATCTATTATCAAGGGTCTGCATACCCTAAATTTGGATGCGGGCAAAGCTATGCTCCGCACACGACATTTTAGCAAATATGGGTATATTTGCTAAAGTTATATGCTCCGTACATGAAAAGGAAGGATGGAAGGAAGGACAGACGGACAGACGGAAGGACAAAACGGGAATTATATGCTCCCTCGAAAATTTTCAGGGAGCATAGAAATGATTGACCTTGATCAACTTTCAAGGTAACAGAAGTCAAATGTTGAAAAAGTTCAAATTTCTGTAAACCAGAATATTTTGAAAACGGTTTAAGGCATTAACATTATATTCTGGTATGATTTGAAAGTCGCCTTTCTCAGGAAACATTTTTGTGGAAAAGGTCAACTTTCGATAAGAGTCAAATTTGGAATGTGCTTTTTCAAGGTTACATCTTTGACAAACTTCTTCTAAAGTTCTACAAGATCCAGAGTCTTGATATATATCTGTAATATGATCAAGTTTGAAAAAAATATTAACCTGGATCAATTTTTAAGGTCACAAGCGTCAAACATGTCAAAATATTTAAACAAGGAGCATTAATCAATGAAAGGCTTTAACGTGATTTCAATAAATGTTCCTGAAATACATTGAATGTGATTTTAATGGTGACTGCCAAAATCCATCTTAAATTTTTTAGAAGTTTAACATTGTGTATCAGTACTTTCAGTACTTTGACTTATATTAAACGAAAAACAAAGCATACTTTTAGTACAGTCGTTCATATTATCCTTTTCTTTATAAAAGTTTAAAAACATGAGGTTAAAAAATGTTTGTGATCAAAGACCAAATCAGTCCTAACAGTAAAAAGCACATCAAATTGTTTCCAACAGTTTCTAATTTTTTGTATATTTTTGAGTCTCAGATTATGCAGAATAGTTATCTAATCACCATCAAATGGTGAGCTGTTCAAAATGCTGTTTTTCTGTGTTCTATCATTCAGTCAATCGGATTGAGTGAGCCTCGAATATCGTGATTTTACTGTTGCCATTTATTTTGATTGACCAACCAGATGCCATGTTACATCTCAAATGAATTAATATTATTAAGATATTGCTTGTTAAGTTTGTGACTACTATTTCTTGTCCCTAAAGATAATCCAGGTGTAACTTGGTATGCATGGTCTCCTTCTACCTGTTAATGTGATCTGATCAAGAGGAGAACAGCTAGACCTTTGTGGAAATATGAAAGAACAAGAGGCCCATGGGCCTTAACGGTCACCCAAGTTTTGATATATTTACACAGAGAGTTGACTTCCGTTTTTAAAACATGAACAGAAGTATTATTCAAAGTGACAAAAAACAATAAAACAACCTTATTCAATATCTAGCATACAGATTTAAGACTGAAAAGTATTTGAATTTAGCACCTCTGATTCTAAACAAGGAAAATGAAGAAAATTTAGCACACTGATTCCTTTGGGTGCCCTTGGGGGTAGAGCTGGCTAAAAATGTTCAAAGTATCAAACTTTCAACTCAGGGTTATAATTCCAATCTAGTTATCAACATGTAATATTCAAAGTATCATTTGCCATAATAAATGTTGCCCCCTCCCCACCTCCCCAGGTGTAAACGTGAGACCCTAGGGTCATAAAATTCTCAATTTTGGTAGAGCACCTTAAAACCAATCCATCTATGAAGAGTATTAGATTCTACCATATCTGGGTCTTGAGAAGAAGAATTTTGAAATTTCAGTCAATTCAACCCTTTTTGGCCCCACCCATCAACCCCTGGGGGTCAGTCAGGGCTGATATGGGCATACCATCAAACTGCTATCCAATACTGATAATGCTAACCCAAATTAAATTACCCTATATCCAACGGAAATTAAACAAATGTTGGTCCATAATGTGATTTCCCTATATAAACCATAGTAAAGTTTACAACCTCCCCAGGGGTAAACATGAGACCCCAGGGTCATGAAATTCACAATTTTGGTTAAGCACCTTAAGACCCTTCCATCTATGAAAAGTATTTGATTCTACCATATCTGGGTCTTGAGAAGAAGAGTTTTGAAATTTTAGTCAATTTGACCCTTTTTGGCTTCGCCATTCAGACCCTTTGGGGCTGGGGACCAAATTTAAATCAGCCAATACTTTTATTGACCTTTGGCCATGGACGGTTTCTGAAAAATTTCATTGAAATTGGTTCAGGGGTTTTGGAGAAGAAGTCGAAAATGTAAATTGTTTACAGACAGACGACGGACAAAAGGCGATCGCTATAGGTCACTTGAGACTTTGTCTCAGGTGACCTAAAAAACATACTGTACATACCATTAACATTCTATGATCTTTTAATATTTGGTGTAATCCATTTGGAGGCATTTTTCTTATATATCACTTTTTACACCTTACAAATAATGATGGAGGAATCAAAGAGGGTTGCAGTAGATTTTGTTCTCCCATGAGGAAGGGTTGGCAGGTGTGCTCTGGAGAAAAACTTACTATTTGGTTGTTAATCTACTCACCCTGGAGACAAATTTACTGTAATCTTATTATTGTGTGTTAATATATACTCACTCTGGGGACAAAGAATCAAGTTTGGAACCTCCTGTTCAAATCCCGGGATGAAATCTCTATTGACACTAAATGTGTCTGAAAGTAAAAACAAAAACAAAAACTGATGACATCATAGTAAAAACAATTCAATGTCAAATAAAATCATTATTCTTAATGCTGCATAAACAAACAATATTCAATTACAGTTTATTTTCTGGGACTGAAGTTGGAAACTTTTCAGAAATAAAGCAATAATTTTTAGGATGACAATATGAATAAAAAGTATTATGAGCAATACACAGTCCACGATGTAACAGTTGGAGCATTGTTATGGGGTTTTATTGAGAAAATAAACTTCACAAGATACAATTTGCATAGCAAAGGAGTTATGCTCTTGACAAATTTCTGTATCAAAAATTAAGACTAGAAAACGTCTGTAAGACATCAATGCCCCCGCTGCCATGTGAAATTAGTTTCAGTGTTCTATAAAAAGTTACAACCACTTTGATCTTGATACCCTGAAACATGCACACACACAAGCAAGGTACTACACTTAAAGTTGACAAGTTGATTTTAATATACATATATTTTTTCTGTATGTTATAATTACCATCCTGAAACACAAGGATGTCAGAGGTATACCTATATTTGACCTTTATATAAAGTTTGCCCAAAATCCATGAAAGAATGAAGTTGCTAAATGTTTAAATTGAACCAGTTGATGATTTTCTATATATAGTAACAGTGACCTTGGCCTTGACCTTGGAACCCTGAAACACAACAGTGTCCAAAGTATACTCATACTTGACCTTTGCATAAAGTTTGACCAAAATCCATGAAAGAATGAAGTTGCTAAGTGTTTAAACTGAATCAGTTGATGATTTTCTATATATAGCAAGTGACCTTAGCCTTGACCTTGGAACCCTGAAACACAACAGTGTGCAAAGTATACTCATACTTGACCTTTGTAATAAGTTTGACCAAAATCTGTCAAAGATTGAAGTTGCTAGGTGTTAACATTGAATCGGGATGCGGGCAACACTATATGCCCCCCTATTTTATGGTGGGGGCATAAAAAGACCATAACACTGTTCAGTAAAACCCTGTTGTAATGCCACCCATTAAATCGCAAAACCCGCATACCAGCATTAATTTACTCAGAACGGATTTCCCCTTATGTTAATGCACCCGTTGTAATGTAAAAACCCACATACCGCCATACACCATCATATTCCCCCCAAAAAAATGGTTAAAATTGCACTATTTTGACCTCGTTAAACACCACCAATTTGAGTTGAGCATAGGTATATATTCCCATGACAGGAATGTTACGTACGTGTGTACATTGTATTGTTACATGTGACTGCCGCCTGACCAGGTAATCAGCTGTATGGTTGTGTACATGAAATTGTTAAACCATAGCTTGATATTTGTTGTCTTTCTACAGGTAAGTTTTACTGTAGAAATTATGATGAATAAAGCTAACTTCTGCGCTTTCTTAGATACTGTCGTACATTTTGTGAAAATCGCATGGGACTCTGTGACTCTTGAGACAATATAAATCGTGAACTGTGATACCAGAGAACCCGGATGTAGATTTACATAATTTACTCGAGAGAGATGAGGATGAGCTCGACCTCAATACCACTTTGTAGATATAGACAAACAACTCACACCCAGTGAACTTGTCGCCGACGATGACATTATCAAAACTGTCCCCAAACACAAACTCGGACAATGAAGATGACAATAACACGGAAGTTAACATAGGTCCACCCCCTTTACTAATGCTGAAGCAAACATTTATAACACAAGAAATCTACAACAGAGTCGGACATTCACAAATGTTTAGCGAAACAGAATTTTGTGTAGCCAATTGGACAAATTACGGCAAGATAAACGACCATCGATGAATACGAAATATTAAATTACAATTTTGAAAAAAATGTATTCTGAAGTTTATAATTATATTTTTAAAGTATAAGTTCAAAACAGTAAACCCGATATACCGCTAAACTCGTTATACCACCAAAATCACAGAGGAACTGTAGGAATTGTTCTTTTGAAAACATTTTTGAAATAGGCAAAGTATTGCAAGGCAATTTTATAGTCCCTCACTGGTAATGATTTCTTCATTTACCAAGCTGTATACCTATATCAGGATATAGGTCACAGTGACCTGCTTCTGGTATTCCACACTACACCAGTCTATATATACTTGCATACTAAATCTGGTGATATGACCCAGACAAACTTATTCAAAGGATAAGGTCAAAGGTCAAATCATAGGTCACAGTGACCTACTCTTTGCAGATGTATACTTGCATACCAAATCTGGTAACTCTAGGTGAAATGGTATTAAGGATATGCCCCAGACACACTTTTTTAAAGGTTGAAGTCAAAGGCCACAACCTCTTGAACTTAAAGCTCACTTACGTCAAAGTGACATAATTCTTGTATTCTGCACTTTGCCATCCTTTGAGATACTTGCATACCAAATCTGGTTACTCCAGGTGGAATAGTACAAATTTGGTTAACTGTTATAAACAAGAGATCCTAGAAGGATCTTGCAATTGGCACCGACCACGAAAGGATCTCTATCAGATTTACAATAGATGATATTTTACCTTTTTTGCTCTTCATGTTAAAAATCTTACATAGGAATCTTGTACATTTCTTTTAACCTCGTAATGTCATATGATATTTGCCACATTTGGTAAACGAGGACAATTTTGTTTCAATGAGATGTGCCTTTTGTTTGGTTTACACTGACCATTTGGTGTGGTCACTATCGTAACAATATTGTACCCTTTTCTTTGAGATGTCTCAGGATCAGGCCAAGGTGCTCCACACTGAGGTAGTCAGAAACACTGGATGAAATGGAAGTCAGAAATTTTTCCCACAGTTTCTTAAGGTCTTCTATGAGAGGATCAACATTCACTTCTCTGAAATACATAAAAAAATATACCTCTAATCACTTCTTTTAGATCATAATATTTTTCTGCCATTCCATTTCTTGTCACCTTTTGTGTCTTAATTATTTGCTTTTTTCGATTTTAAAATAAAATTCATTACAAGGCTGTCTGTATACAGCCACAATGATCATCTTTTCAAATACTGTTTGGCTTGCTTCACCTGTAAAATGGAGACTAAAAGGCAATGGCTGTTTGTTAGAACAAGATAACATTATGAGTATTTCTGTTACTGTAAATTGCATCTATGTAAATCTATATAAACTATCATGACATCATAAACTATCAAGGCCATTTTCCATGTATTTTCCCAGAGTGCCAGTTTGTCAAGGTCTTCCTGCAATGTTACAGCATCACTGTTTGACTTGACAACCAGATATGCAATAGTGTCATCTGCAAATAAACAAACTGTAGCATTCAGACCCATTGGGATGTCATTTATAAAAAGAGGAATAAGATGGGTCCAAGAACTAATCCCTGGGGAACTCCGGAATGGACATTGATAGAGGTAGACTTCTCGCCTTCTACTACTACTGTTTGGGTTCTACTAACCAGGAAACCTTCAATCCAGTTTGTGACATTGGCCTTTATACCATAATTTTTAAGCTCATGGATTAGTAAAGAATGACTGACTGGCAAAGTCTAAGCCTTGGCAAAGTCCAAGATCAAGATGTCGGTTTGATGTCCTTCATCAAGGTTCCTGAAGACAATGTCAATGAATTCAAGAAGTTGAGTTTCACATGATCGAAATTTGCAAAATCCATGTTGAAATGAATACAAGATGTTATGTGTATCGGCATGTGTCATGATGTTGGCAGAAGGCAAGGAAGGATAGAGCAAGGAAAAGGGAGTCCTTTATCAAGGATCATTATTCGTTTACAAAGACTCTGCTGGGAGGGGAAAGATCAGGCCATTTGGATAGTTCAACAGCAGATATTGAGCGACACCTGAGAGAAACGCATGGAGATGAAGATAGGGGCATTCCACTTGGGAACTATCCACGGATGGAAGCAGAGGAGCCACCAGAGTTTCCGCTTGACACCAAAGAACCAACTTGGAAAGGAGATCCAAGATGTTGTTAAGAAGGCAAGAACTGGTTCAGCTCCAGGCCCAAGTGGAATTCCTTTTTAAGTGTATAAGAAATGCTCACAGCTGTTGAGGGGACTATGGCAGTTACTGAGGAAAGTGTGGAAGAAGGGGAAGATACCACCATGTTGGCAGAAGGCAGAGGTATGTTTTGTTCCAAAGGAGAAGGACTCAAAAGACAACAGGCAGTTCAGGACAATTTCCTTGTTATGTGTTGAAGGCATGATTTTTTTTGCAGTATTGGCAAGAAGGATAACATCTTACATGACGACCAATGGATACATTGACATATCAATACAGAAAGGAGGTATACCAGGCTTTTCAGGTTGTGTGGAGTATACCAGTGTGCTAAGCCAACTTATCAGAGAGGCCAAGTCCAGCCGAGGGAATCTGACAGTAGTGTGGCTAGACCTGGCAAATGCATATGGAACAATACCACATCAGCTGATTGAAGTATCCATACAACATTACTTTATCCCGGAGCATATAAAGGGAATAATACAAAACTACTTCAGTGGAATCCTGGTGCGTTTTACTGTTGGGGAGGATACAACATCCTGGCAAAATATGGAGAAAGGAATAGTGACAGGATGTACCATATTAGTCATTCTATTTGTCATGGAGATGAATCTTATCATCAAGGCAGCAGGACGGGAAACCAGGGGGCCCAGGACAGAATCAGGAATCTAACAACCATCAAATCGAGGTTTTATGGATGACCTGACTGTGACTACCACCACACATGTCCACGCAAGATGGGTTCTGTCTGCATTGGAGGAGGTAGTCTCATGGACGAGGATGAAATTCAAAGCAAGAAAATTGAGATGCATGATAATGAGGAAGGGACGACTGACACAACAATTCAAGCTGAAAGTACAAGGAGAAGAGATCCCATCAATTGCGGACAACCCAATCAAGTGCCTAGGAAAGTGGTTTGATGCATCACTGTAAGATACCAGCAACATCAACAGCATGCAGAAGCAGGCAATTGAGTGGATGAGGAAGATTGACAAGTCAGGCCTGCCAGGAATGTTCAAGACATGGATCTTCCAACATGGACTGCTGCCGAGACTCATGTGGCCCCTGATGCTATATGAGGTTCCCTTGACAACAATGGAAGGACTGGAAAGATCCATCAGCAGCTACCTGCGGAGGTGGCTTGGAGTCCCACACAGTTTCTCCAGCATTGGGCTCTACAGCCGGACATCATCACTGCAACTCCCACTGTCATCTTTGGTGGAGGAGTTCAAGGTAACAAAGGCCAGACTAGTGATGACGCTGTGAGATTCAAAGGACGAGAAGATTAGATACACATGAATCCAGACTAGGACAGGAAGGAAATGGTCTGCAAGCTAGTCTGTGGAGCAGGCAGAGGGAGCTCTCAAGCACCGGGACATCGTCGGAGCAACATGCTCAGGATGGCAAGGGTTTGGGACAACTCATTTTTTCAGACGTGGGAAGGATCAGATGATACGGTAAAAAGATCTCTGGTACAGGGGGAAATTCGCAGAGAACGAGAAGGGACCAGGAAAGCAAGGAGCATGGACGAGATAGAAGCAGCCAGAGCAAAAACTCACATGGACAGACGTGTGGCGCTATGAACCATTGAGGATCCAGTTCCTGTTGCGGTCAGTATACAACATTTTACCGTCGCCAGTGAACCTTCATCTGTGGGGACTAGTTGAAGAGCCAAAGTGCCAGCTATGTCAAGAACGTGGTACAATGGGCCATATCCTTTCAGCATGCAAGACAGCGCTAACACAGGGACGATACCGGTAGAGGCATGACCAGGTGCCTCGGGAATTGGCAGATGTTCTCGAGGTGGAAAGGAAGAAGAGACCACCTCGTAAGCACAAACCATCCTTCATCCAGTTTGTAAAAGCAGGGGAGAAGGAGACGAAAGCAACATCAGGCAACACTGGCATTCTGGAAGGGGCAGAGATATGGGAGATGAGAGTCGACCTGAGGAGGAAATTGGTGTTTCCGGACGTCAAACAACAATGCTACATCCGGATGTGGTGATATGGTCTGCCGAATCCAGGCAGATTATAGTCACTGAGCTGACTGTGCCCTGGCAGGAGCGATGCGACCAGGCCAATGAGAGAAAGAAAGCCATTGCAGGCTGTGGGAGTAGTCGGAAAGAGATGCAAGACGGCGGTGCGCAGACTAGCAGAGGCTGCCGAGCGGGCATCATGCTGGTTGTGGAACAGACGGGAGGAGAAAGACTGGAAGCCATCCATTGATGGGCAGTGAGTTGATCGCCACTGTCGACCAAACATCACGAGGACGTTCCTGAACAAGGGTTGAAACGTCAAGAGACTGATTGACCCGACTGATGATGTCGATGGATTCGCAGTATTTCACCAACTGTATAGGAACATACTGAGACCACAATATGTTCTATGATTTTACTATAGATACATGTTAGAGATATTGGCCTATAGTTTTCTGGATTGGATTTTCGACCCTTTATATATACAGGTGACACATTGGCAGATTTCCAATCCAGAGGAACTAAACCTGTTGCCAATGACTGTTTGAATATCAGAGTTAAGATGGGGGCTATTTCTGTTGCAAGCTCTTTCAGGAGCCTAGGTTTGATGTCATCAGGGCCTGAGGCTTTGGAGGAGTTTTATGACACCTCTTTCATGGATAACAATTTCAGGCATGGTGGGATATGAATCATGAGCAGGCATGTTACACCTGGTGCAAGGTAGTAAATGCAGATTGGAATTGTGCGTTTAGTACCTGGGCCTTGCTGGTAGGGTCTTGCACTAGCTTACCATCCCTTTTCAGGGGAGTCATTCCACTATGGTCTGACCATTTGGATTTTATATATGACCAGAACAGTTTTTTACTGGTAAACTTGTTTTCATTTGTTGTGCTTTCTGGGGTGATGATGTCTTCAATATGGTTCCAATAAGATGTTTGGAGCTTTCTCTGAATGTGGTGTTTCAGGTCTTTGTACTCATCTTTTTATTTGTATGTACCCAGATTTTTTGGGGATTTGTTATATAATCTGTCTCTTCTCCTGATATATTTCTTAATATCTGGAGTAACTCAAGTTAGACTGGGTTTTGTTTTAATTGTTTTATGAGGGTTGTGTTGCTTTATCAGGTGGCACAATTCAGTTTTGAAATACTCCCATAATTTGTTAACATCCCACTTGCTATTTGATGATATATAGCTATATACATTGATACATTCTGTTTTTATTGAATTCCAGTTTGAATTTTTATATACTGGAATGTTTCTTGCTTTTTGGATGTATTTTTGGGGAGTAAGATTAAGTTCTGCAAAGAAGATATCACGGTCAGAGAGACCAGGTGTTATTTCTGTTCGAATTATTTGATTTTGGAGACTTGTAATTAGGAGGTCAAGGACATTGTCATTTCTGGTGGATTGGTCGATCACTTGGGTAAGTGCAACATCATCCAGTAGGTTTGCGAAATTGTAGTGCATTTACACATGGTTTGTTTTTTGTTTTACAATTTTATTTTTCCAGTCCCAGCCAGGGAGATTGAAGTCACCACCTATAATAAGGGCAGCATTATTTATTTTGGTGGCTTCCTTAATGGAGTAGCTAAAGTGTCTCATACTATCCTCATCAAATGTTTTTGGATGGTAGAAGGAGCAGATATAGAGTGTTCTACTGCCAACTTCATTCCCTTTAGCCCATATAATTTCACAGTCCTTGTATGGTGTAAGATCAATCTTGTACTTCATCACTGATAAGATTTTCTTGTGACAACAGTCTTCAAAAGTATTGTGCACGCCTCAGGGCACTCACTGATAATTATCAGAAACAATAGCCATACTGAAAGGGTTTTAAACAATTTACATATAGTGTATCATCAACACAGTAAAGATGAAACCAAGCCAAATCATCACACTGGATAGATCTTAGACCTTACTGTATTAACACATGTGGAAGTAGGGAGATAATAATATGAGTGTAGAAGCGGGGTTTCTGGGTCATGTTGATGGATTGCGGGAGATTTGTATGACCCGCGGGTGTTATTAGATAGTCGCGGGTGACATAGGTTGTACAACACGTGTACAAAATCTATCCCAAGCTGTTAAGTTCATGTACTGTACAAATGGCATCAAAGCAGCTATAACCGAATCTGGATCAACTAAATCAACTTCTGCCAACCAAACCCTCCCTAAAATTAAACCCATAAATGTTTCTGTCCCATGCATGGCCAGTTTAGAGAAGTTCTACTGTAATATTAAATGAGCAAATATATAACATACCATACAAAAATTTCTGCTTACTTATTAATGTTGCTGAGGGTTCCGAGAATCTCTGAAGTGACATTTGAAATGGATTTATCTGTATTAGTCCAGCCCTTGTATTCTACAGTCTGGGGATTGGCCTCCCCTTTATCCGTTCCCTCATCCACGGCACTTTCTGTGTCCATTTCATCTTCATTGTCCATGCACCACAACAGAGCTGCAGACAAGTAAAACCATGGTGGATTATTACACAGATGTCTGCCTTTAATTGGTAGTCAAAATTATTAACAAGTTTAGCTGAAGTGAGGAATTCTTTGATATATGATAATCATATCAGAAACACAATGAAAATGAAGCATCGTGCAATCATACAGTTTTAAAATGAACAAGCATAAAAATGACATGTAACAAATTGTCTAGACATGATGCAACACATGTCCGATCTTGTGACACATTGTATAAAAAGTTTCTTATCTAAGATATGTTCTATTGAAATATATTCAGTCATTCAACAAGCATTGCCTATACAACCATTACAATAATTTGGCATTTTATGCCTTGCTGTGCTCCATGGATTTCATGTTGCTCTTGCTATGTTTAAATTTTAAAATTTGATTTGCAAATCTTTCTTATTACCATCGTCAATTTCATCTGTCTTAAAATGACATAAAGCATTCCTAGCTAGTGCTTCTGAGTAACCAATTTTCATCACTTCTTTGATGAAGATAAGTTCTTTCTCTTTTTCCCCCATCTCTACCACAGAGGAAATTTCTGGCATTTCTTCATCCTCATCTTCATCCATACTTTCCACCTCTCTCTGGGCAGCCTTCATGGCAGAAATAAGATCGGACATACTGCAGTCCTTCTTTATCCCCGACAGCAGGGGGAAGATCAACTTGGACGGTTCCTCGTCCGTCCCAACCTTCACAAGCTCTCTCTGAAGGATGACCATCTGGTCGATGGTCAGATAGTTCAGTTCATAGTATTCATCTCTCTTGTCTGCAATGTACTTCAGCCATTCCTCATAGCATTTCTCCATGAATTTAGCAATTTGTGGAACGATTGAGCTGACATCATCATCTTCTGTGGCTTTGCGTCCTTTTAAGACTGGAACTTTATTTCCTTTTTCAAAGGTTATGAAGGCACAAGCAGGTCGTTTTCTGTCACATAAGAATGTTGCTTTCCATTCTGAGAATAACACACATCCTGATGACACAAGCTTGATATAGATGTTGGCAAGTCGTACAGTTGAGTCCAAAATCTACAATAGAAAGGGATGATATTGCTACAATAATTTATAACCAATTATCATTCATCAGATAATATTTTGTGGTTCAACATTTGTCATTGACTGTAGCGTTGCAGGATTTTTGATCTGAAATGCATTTTATTGTACACAATCACTGTGAGGGTCTTTGATTTATAGTATTGGTTTAGTAATTGTCCAGCGTATGATTGAAGTAAAGAATTCTTAACCTTTTCATGGTACCATTTTATGCATACCCCTCATTTGTAAAACAATGATTCTCCTTTGCTAAGAGATGCTTTGTGTAAAACTAGTATCTAAGATATTCTTAATATAGAATGCAAGTCCAATTGCCAGGTATTACAAGCACTATGAAGCAAGAACATATCACCAGCTACATTATAAGTTTATGAACATTCTACTCAAAAATGTAAGGTGCGTGCCAGGGGGTGGTTACATATCTAATTATGTTATCCAAAACGCCCATCAATACCATAGAGGAATATAATACTCTTGCATGCATACTTCAATCACTTATTGTTGTACTGTAGACTTCTGGTTCTGAACTCGATCAAAGTAATGGCAGACAAATCTCATGTGTTACTTACTTGCTATATATCAAAATGTAAGTATTCTGATACAATTGTTTTAATGTGGACTAATATATCTAAAAGTCAGATACACTTCTAAACTAGAAATTGTTGATAACAATTTGACGGGCTTTTCAACGTTAGGACTAACTTGTTCTTTGATCACTAACCTTTTTTATCTTCATGGTCATTACCTTCTATGACAAAAAGGATAATGCTTTGATTTTTGTTTAAAATGAATCAAAGTACTGAAAGTTCTGATACAATGCCAAAATTTTAAAAAAATTGAAGACTGATTTTGGCAGTCACTGATGTAAATCAAAGTCATTCGTTGAAATGATGTTAAAGGCCTTCGTTCCAGAATGCTCCTTGCTAAATACTATATACCAAGGCTTCTTACTTTATTAATTTTTGAGAGGTTGTTTGAATATTTTGACATGTTTGATCCATGTGACCTTGAAAGTTAATCAAGGTCGATCATACTTTAACACTTGATAGCCAATCACTTGAGCATGTATAAAGATCAAATATCAAGACTCTATATAAAGAAGAACTTGAGATAAACTTTTTCAAAGATATTTTTCTTGAAATGGCACATTTCAACTTTGACCCCTATCGAAAACCAAAAGTTGACCATTGACACCAAATGTTTCCTGGGAAAATATGTGCATGAGCATCCTACAAATCATACCATAATATAATGTAAATACCTAACACCGTTTTTGAAATATTATGCTTTTAAAAATTTGAACATTTGACATCTGTGACCTTGAAAGTAAATCAAGGTCCATCATTTTTCTCAAATCCGATATTAACAGCATCCTACAGATCAAATAACAAGACTTTAGTCCTTGAAGAACAAGCTTTACAAAGTTTAATACCCAAAATAGTACGTTTGAACTTTGACCCCTCCTGAAAACCACAAGTTGACCTTTGATACAAAAATGTTTCCCAAGAAATTGTTTTGCATTGTTGGTCTTCATAACACATCCAAAGATGAATTTGATGGTTTAATTCGTAAATTGGTTATTGCAGTTTGAGGAAAAAACAGATATGACATCATGCAACATTGCCATCTTTGATTTTTGATCAACATAAAAGTTATCAGGAATTTGGTAGATGGTATGGTCAAACATAAAAACATAGACTGGATAAAATCTACTTAGCACAACATCAGAACAAAAAGATTTTTAAATACTGTAAGCTTTTCAATAAAACCAAAGGAAATATTCAAAATGGCGTCAGGATGGAATTCCCGATCGACTTCAAAAAGAATTTTTCAAAAAACATGGGGAAAAAAAGGTTGAAAAAATGTGTAACCTTTGACCCAACAGCGAGGATGTTTATTGACGTTTTTTGTATCAACATGTAACAAGGAAAAGTTAGCCCCAAAAGAATATCTACAAATGAATGCTGTATACTCCAAAGTTTTTGAGTTCTGGCCATTTTTAAGATTTTGACCTATGACGTCATTGTGGCCATATTGGATTTTGACTATCTTGAAAATTTGGCATTAACACCTTCTAACCATGCCCTACACTATAGCTGAAACACATAACACATATCCTACCAATCAAAAGATTAGAACGCCACAGAATTATGGCAAAAGAATAAGAAGAAACATAACAAAAACAATTAGTCTTTCACCTGATGGTGAAAACCCCCAATACAAATTGTAGTTGTTGTCTGGCCTTTGTCCAAAATAAATAAAATAAAAAACAGCAATTATGATTAAATATATGAGAGAGAAAAAAAAGAAAAAAGAAAGGAAGAACATTGACAACTCCTCACCCCCACCCTGGTCACTTCAACCCCTATTTCTTGAGATTAGGTTAAGATACTCCTAAAAAGAATTTGTCATGATAATTGTATGGTCCTTGTTTATTACCACATGAAATAGACTGTATATTTGACACAATTTAGCCAATTTATATGACAACAATTAGTCACCATGACCTACTAATCAACGATGTGCTACTTTTTTTGGTCAGTTCATTATCTGCAGCTTTAGAGTTACACATCAAAATTATGAGGAAAGGTTCTAAAAATAACAATGAGTTTTGTGCAATTGGGGCTACTCATGTTTTAGCTTCCTCAATTTACCCCTCATATCCCAGAAGGGTCTCCGTTTCCTTAATTTACCCCTCATATCTCAGAATGGTATCCAAGCTGACCTTAATTTTATATCATATCATGATCAATAAACTCAATGTAAGTCTAAGCAAACTAGAACTGTAAGCCTAAGGCTAACTTATACCCCCGCTCCTACATAAAACAGAACTGTAAGCCTCAGGCTAACTTATACCCCTGCTCCTACACAAAACAGAACTGTAAGCCTCGGGCTAACTTATACCCCTGCTCCTACATAAAACAGAACTGTAAGCCTAAGGCTAACTTATACCCCCTGATCCTATATAAAACAGAACTGTAAGCTAAAGGCTTACTAAGGCAAAGCATTGCAAAGCAATCCAAAGTCTCCCACTAGTAACAATTTCTTTATTGGCTGAGCTGTACACTTATTTAAGCATATTACTTAGGTCACTTACATGCTTCCTGTAATCCCTCCCAATGCCAAAACATACTTGCAAACTAAATCTTGTTAGCCAAGTTGAACCAGTTTTGCTGAAATCATCCTAGTAGTTAAGGAAGAGATGTAACTACAAAGATTTTTAACAAAGGGCTATAACTCCTTAAAAACAGTCAGGGGTAATTACCATATCTGTAAACTTTAATTGAAATTGGCCCAGTAGTTAAGGAGGCAGACAAAGGATTTTTCAACAAAGGGCCACAACTCCATAAAAATATACTTGGATGCACAACATCAGGTGGTAGTTATGATATCTGAAAACTTTAGTTGAAATTGGCCGCATAGTCTTAGAGGAGTTACAGTTGTGTGACCGCACAACGTACCAAAAACACCGTGCCCACACCGTGCATACATCGTTCACACACCGCCCACACATCGTCCACACATGGTGCGCACAACCGTGCGACTTAACAATCGTTCGCCCCGTTGTGCGCTTCTCTCCGCACACCTGTGCGATTTGGTACAATTTGTTGATCAATATCACAGAATGAAATAAATACGGAAAGCTCGTATGCAATAATGTACACTGCATATATATTACTGTAATTCTCTCATCTCTATAATTAAGATTATGTACAATTTTACAATGCGTGTACCAGTATACAGTGACCATTAGACTGTCAAGTATTGGTTTGGCACCCTTCCACCTGATTTTCACACCTTGGCGAGGTACTTAAGTGCCCCGGGCGGGGGAAAACTACGGTCCAGGTTCAAAGTGGCTATGTTTACCTGTGTTGCCGAGACTGTGTTGTAATTTTACATGTGTCGATTAAGGTTCTTTAAAAATATTGAAATCATCATTTCTAAATTTAAGAAAGTATAGACAGAAAGATAAACTTATAGATGTAGCTTGAATAAACAGGAAACCGTATTTATTGTTAAGCCATTCCTCAATTTACACCAACCGCGATTGTTATCGCACAACGTTCGTCGATCATCCGCACAAATATGCGCAAGCATTGATCATCCAATTTGTTATTGTTCGCACCTCGTGCACACATCGTTCACACACCTTGCACACATCGTGCGCACACCGCACATCGTGTAATGTTGTGCGATCCCACAACTGTACCTGGAAAAGTATTTCAGATTGAAATAATAATACCTGGATGCACAACATCAAGTGGTATATATCATATCTGAAAACTTTCATTGAAACTGGCCCAGTAGTTTTGGAGAAGTTGTCTGGACAAGGATTTTTCAACAAAGGGCCATAACTTTGTAAAATAGTGTCAGAATGAAAAAATAATACCTGAATGTACAACTTCAGGCGTTAGTTATCATATCTGCAAATTTTCATTGAAATCGATCCATAACTTTAGAAGGAGTTGTCCAGACAAAAAATATCAGGATTTTTTCCACAAAGGGCCATAACTTTGTACAAAAGGGTCAGAATGAAACTAGAAATGAAAGCCAAAGGCTAACTAATAGCCCCTGCTCCTATATAAACCAGAACTGTAAGCTAAAGGCTTACTAAGGCAAAGCAATATAGTCTCCCACTAGTAATGATTTCTTTATTGGCTGAGGTGTACACTTATTTAAGTATATAGGTCACTCACATACTTCCTGTACTCCCCCTCAATGCCAAAACATACTTGCAAACCAAATCTTGTTAGCCCAGATGAACCATTATTGGTGACATAGTCCTAGTAGTTAAGGAAAAGATGTCAGGTCAAAGATTTTTAACAAAGGCCCATAACTCCTTAAGAAGGGTCAAAATGAAAAAAATACTACCCTGATGCACGAGGTATTTACCATATCTGTAAATTTTCATTGAAATTGGGCCAGTAATTTAGGGGGCAAATAAAGGTTTGTTCAACAAAGGGCCATAACTACTTTTAAAAGGGTCGGAATGAAAAAGTACCACTAGATTGCACAACATGGAGGGGCAGTTGCCATATCTGTAAACTTTCTTTGAAATTGACCCAGTAGATTAGGAGAAGTTGTAAGGACAAGGATTTTTCAACAAAGGGCCATAACTCCATAAAAAAGGGTAGGAAAAGAAACCTGGATGCACAACTTTAGGAGGTAGTTATCATATCTGAAAAGTTCCGTTGAAATTGGGAGCATAGTGTTGGAGGAGTTGTCAGGGCAAGCATTTTCCAACAAAGGGCAGTAACTCCGTAAAAAGGGTCCGAACGAAAAGAATAATACCCTGATGCACAATTTCAGGTGATAGTTATCAAATCTGAAGACATTGGTTGAAATTGGCCCAGTAGTTTTGGAGGAGTTGTCCGGACAAAGATTTTTTTCAACAAAGGGCCATAACTTTGTAAAAAAAGGACGGAATGAAACTAGAAAATATCTGTAAGACATAAATGCCCATGCTGCCATGTGAAATTAGTTTCAGTGTTCTATAAAAGTTACAACCACTGTGATCTTGATACCCTGAAACATGCACACACACAAGGTACTACACTAAAAGTTGATAAGTTGATTTTAATATTCATATGTTTTTTCTGTATGTTATTACCATCCTGAAACACAAGGATGTCAGAGGTATACCCATACTTGACCTTTATATAAAGTTTGACCAAAATTCATGAAAGAATGAACTTGCTAAGTGTTTAAATTGAATCAGTTGATGATTTTCTCTATATACCAAGTATACGTGTGACCTTGGCCTTTACCTTTGATCCCTGAAACACAACGATGTCTGAGGTATACTCATACTTGACCTTTGTATAAAGTTTGACCAATATCTGTCAAAGAATGAAGTTGCTAAGTGTTTACATTGAATCGGGACGGGACGGGACGGGACGGGACAGACATGGGCAACACTATATGCCCCCTCATTTTATGGAGGGTTGTACCTTTGTATAAAGTTTGACCAAAATCTGTCAACAAATGAAGTTGCTAAGTGTTTACATTGAATCGGGACGGAACGCGACAGGACGCAACGGGACGCAATTGGACAGGTGTTTACAATGAATCGGGACGGGAAGGGACAGACATTGGCAACACTATATGCCCCTCCATTTTATGGTGGGAGCATCAAAAGAATTACCTAGATGTACACCTTCAGGTGGTAGTTATCATATCTTGAAAGTTTCCTTGAAATTGGTCCATTACTTTAGTAGGAGTTGTCCTGACAAACTTTTTCTACGGACAGACAAGCTGATTCCAGTATATATATACCCCCCCTAACTTCGTTGCGGGGGTTATAAAAATAAAACCTAACAGTGACAGCCAGCAGAAAAAATAAAACATAACAGTGACAGGCACCAGAAGGCCCAAATCGGCAGCCACTATCTAATGAAAATCAACGTGGGCACTCAGAATAACAGAAGTATTTATTTAAAGATGTTGACATTAGATAAAGGACTGATGGATACCACACAGTAAAGAATACAATTTAAAGTATAAGGCTGCAGACCTCATCCGTTTACAAGGTCATCCCCATTAACCTATCCAAACAATACTGCAATTGTATCGTTGCATTATGAAAGGGAGGCCCATGGGCCTAAATGATCACCTTAACTGTAGTATAACTGTTTATTGTTGGGTATGACATGGAAAAAATCATCAACACAATGATGCAAACAAGTTCATGAAATGCAAATATAAGACAAGTGACGATTCAATTACAAAAAGATGTTTCGGAGTGACTACACCTATACAGCTAAAACTGTTCTTGAAATATTAAACAATTTATTTATTATAATTTACTAAAAACAGTCGATCAAGAGAGAATAGATGTATTGCTTCAAATGAATGCATTAACCTCTGGACTAGCATGTGGGTATGGAGAGGAGTAAATTGCTTCCATCATACTTAATTATCTGCTCCATCCAAAATACAAGAGGCCCAATTGGTCTGCACCGCTCACCTGGTATTTATCACACACTTGTAATCTTAAAAGTTGACTAAAGTATAGCTACAGGCAAAATACAAGTGTTTAATTCAAACAAGAGGCCCATGGGCCTTAACGGTCACCTGATATATTTATACAGAGAGTTGATTTCGTTTTTAACATGAACAGAAATATTATTCAAAGTGACAAAAAACAATAAAACCACCTTATTCAATATCAAGCATACAGATTTCAGACTAAAAAGGATTTGAAACTAGCACCTCTGATTCTAAACAAGGAAAATGAAGAAATTTTAGCACACTGACTCCCTTGAGCCCCACCCTACAGCCCTTGGGGGTAGGGCTGGCTCAAAATTTTCAAAGTATCAAACTGTCAACTCAAGGTTATAATTCCAATCAAGTTATTAACATGTAATATTCAAA